>NW_018406963.1:82999-234872 GCF_002113885.1 Mizuhopecten yessoensis | reverse complement strand
ACCCACCCACCCAACCACCTCGCTATTTCCTTGGCTTTACACCAGGATTTATGTCACTTATAAAGGATGGACCTCTTAAATACTATTAGGATGAACACAGTTATGCAAATCATGTCCCATAGCAGGAATTTCTCATGGACTTCAAACATATAAGGCATTATATCTATAATAAAACTAATTACCCTTGGTTTTGTTACAAACATGTTTTACTGTACATGTTCTCAATACAGTAAAACCTCATTATACTGCCACCATTTGTCCAGAGCAATTTTGGCGTTATAAAGGGGATTGGCGATAAATTGAGGGAAATGTATAAAGTGGTTCTTAAGAAAACGAGAAAAAGGGACAGAGATATGTTGGCGGTAAATGAAATGGGGGGCATTATATCTAGGTTTAACTGTAAGTCATTATTGACTGTATCTTTTCAAAGACTAAGCTATGGAATTGTCCTTGTTTGATATTTGTGCCATTCAGTCCTTCTTTATTGGTACAGAAAGTTATTGTCACTTCCTCCTTGGTCAAACTTTCAACTCCATCTTGTCCGTAGTAGCTAGCTGGGCCTGTGATTTCCATTACTAACGAGTAGCAGACTTCTTTTTTCACCAGAACAGGAGGCACTATCCCAAGTGGATAGGTTTTCGTAGAGCCATCAGTCCTCAAATCAAATACCTTCAAATGCAATTCAGCACCACCATCTTCTAGAACTCTCAGGTTCATCTTATACAAAGCTTGATTCATGCAGCTGCCATAGACCAAAACCTCGTGTAGCTTGGCATCTTCAGAGAGCATGAAGGAGATAGCGTCTGTGTTGCCACGGAAATAACCTTTACCACTTAAGACCCCCTTAAATCTTTCAAACACAAGTCTCTGTTCTCTCTGAGGTTCTGGAGGGTCAGCCTTTTTTGTGGTCAAGAATTGAAAGTACTTAACAATCTCTGAAGTAGTCAGAATACCTTTATGGGTGACCTTATCGGAGAAGTAAGCCACGTCCATTCTTGCAAAACGAATGTGCGGCAGAATTTTGTTCAGGGCGTTGCGCCTGTTGGTAGCATCGACCCTTAAATTTTGTCTCTTGATTTTTTCATCTGCCCATTTTATAACTGCCTCGAATATTCTCTCTTCTTGTATATTTAACTTGTGATGTTGCAGTAGCTCGATCAGAGATTCTTCTGGCAAATCTGTGAACCCTTCTGTTGAAAACACATCCGATGCATGGAGGTTGATGTACTGCACACAGGCCTGTTTTGTTTCTTCTTCATGCCACAGGAATGTGTTTATCAGAATATGGCATACATTCTCCCTGGAGATTCCCGTCCGCATTCGCTGGCCGCACCGGTTTACCAGGCCCTGTATGTTGTACTTCTGGGCGGCATACAGCAGAGGAAAGGCTTCGTCTGTATCTACTCCTGTATCATCACAGTAAATGTACCTGTAAGATGATAATAAATAACATGTTTATTATTATGCTTAAAATGGCCACTATTAAATGTAACAACATTCTGTAGATGGATAATGTGAACAAACGTTGTATAAGTGTACAAGAATGTTTACATCCCATGTCTCAGTTTCAGGAGGATACCCAGTGGTATACGGATGCAATCCTGTTGTAAAAATAAAAATAAAAGACAAGATAAGCTACGCTGGAATCCCTGCAGTTACAGAAATCTCGATTCAGGACTGACTTACTCTTTACTTTTGATTATTTGATATACATTATACAGTAGAATTAGAAATTCAAATTGGTTTTAGGTGCGACTTTGGGATAGAATCATTTACATAATGATTTAGCCCATATTATAATATAAATTTGTTTACACGGAACTGTTTTTTTTTGTATTTTTTTACTGAACAAACCCATAAAATAGTCTCATTTATACTAAACTAACACATAATATGGACTCATACTGAAATTACCCATATTATAGAATGACAAATGGTATTAAACCTCACTTATATCATCAAAAAATTAAAATTTGCCTGATCTAATGATATCTGATAGCACTTACAATAACATTTTCTTGAAGGTAGTTGGGTCAATGTCAGGAATTGTGACCAAGCTGTTTTCCTCAGCCATAAGACCCTCAAACATGGCGAAAAACACATCACTCCTGGTCATTAGCATGTATTTGTGAGCGCCAATACGCTGTTGGTCGTCGTTTGGTCCGACTATGAAGTGCACATCACAGCTGATTTCCTGCTCCAGCATGTAGCGATTACACTGTGTTAGTGTCCTACCATCCCTCCAGTTTTGTGGCTCAGTACCTCTCTCAGCCATCTGTCCTTCGTTTGGTTCAGATTTAAGTTGAAAAGCAGACAAAATCTGTCATAAAGAAAATAATAAGATATCAATCACTGTGAAATGTACAGTGGAGCCCTGATTAATCAATTTCCCACATTCATCACAATAAATATAATAATTCTGGAAGCCTTATTGTTCTCAAAAGTAAATATACAGTTAATATATAGCTGTGGTTACATAGCTTCTGATGACAAGACAGTTTATTTATATATTGCAGGGCAGAGGAGGCCAGGAACTAATATCAGTACCAAGTTAATGTATAGCCCGAGTTTCCTCTGGCCCCGACACTGGACTTACACATTTTGACAGAAAAACACCAGACATCCATCTGTCAAAATGTGTAAGTCTGGCGTCAGGGCCAGAGGAAACTCGGGTTAGTTAATGTGGTGATTGGCAATCGGCTAAAAATCATTATTGATAATCATTTTGTAATCGGAAGAAGTAAACCGGTTGTTGATCGATAACATAATCAGTTTATAATCTTATGAACTGAATACACCATTAAAGCAGAGACGTATAAAACACATATGGCTTTATACGTCTCTGATTAAAGAGACATTTTTTTCATCCAAAAAACAAAATCGAGTTATAAAGGTAAAGTCTTTTTATATAATTCATGATTACTCAATAAATATCCGTGGAAAAAAGGAAAGTTATCGACGTATAACATGTAAGAAAATCAGTACGAATGATCTTTAGTGTATAGGAACTGAAAGATATATAGATTAAAGTGTAAAATTAATTTGTGGTAGATTATATACGTATTGCACACCAATGTGACTGTACATGTACACAAATGTAAGTAAATATTTCGCGATGACGTCGATCAGTTCCGATCAACCGCCAATCAATAACATTTCCAATACATACTAGTTTAAGTCCCTTACCAATACATCGATGCCTACATTGACAAAAATAATAATATGCAAAATCCACGAACAACAACGGAAACACAACACAAATCGAAAGTAGAAATCAAGCGCTTAATTAACCCATGGTCAACTCAATGTTTTCCCCATATTCTAATATAAGAAAAAAACACGGTAGTTGTGGCATGTTTTCCCGAATGGAGGAGCCTAAAATACAAATGTCGAAATGATAAGTTAAGTCTTAAATAAGGATGCCTGAACATCGTGGTAGAGTAAAAGACATACCACGTCTGACCCATTGGCCCTTGGACTAATATATCATACAGCTACGTATAAAAATAGTGGTGTCTTAAACATTTTAACATTATGATAAAACTCTTATTTCAAGAATATTATTTATATTTCTAGTAATATGTATATTTTTAGTTTCAGTTTTATTATGCGTTTTGTTTGTTATTGTATGTTTTGTGTTATTGTGATATTTGTCATAGGATCTAGCTCTTCGGAGCTGATGTTTCATGTTATATGTATACAATGTCTAGAGTCAACAACACAAATTACCAAGTTTCTTGTATCTTGTGTATCTGAGAATAAAAGTTTTGACGTAAAAATCGACAGAAATATAGGCATTACCAAACTTTAACTTTAATTTACACAAGCAACATCAAGTATTATTCAAGGCTACAATACTAAACGTAAGCAAAGTCTATTGCAAAGAAAAAGACTTATTTTAATTATTAACACCCATATTATCAACTGGATGAAAAAAAAAGCTTTCTTCAAAATCGTAGCAAAAAGAATTAAATTCTTGTTGAAAATATTAAATCGAGTTACATGCCCAGTTTCGTCTAGTGTGCCTCAAGGTTCTGTCCTAGACTCATGCTTATTTCTTATGTAAATAAACGATCTACCAAAACAGGGATGTGTACACATCCCTGACCAAAATCACTAAAAAGCCATATTCGACTATTTGCTGATATTACCATCTTTTTCAATTAACATCGCAGCACAATCAGACTACAAAACACTAATAAATTACCTCAAACTATTCTTTTAATGATTTTATATTCTTTTCTTTTTTGATGCAATTTGAGCGTCACATAACTACTACAGTTTTGAGTTCACATTTTTTTTCAAAGGAAGCTCAATGGCAGTTATATAAGTACTTCGATGAAGAAAAAAAACCAATTTCATGAATATGTTTTAAGATTTAAATAAAAAAAAATGTCGGAATTGTAAATAAAATAAAAATGAAAAAAGGTCATTTAGAACCAGCGTTTTCTTGTTCATTGTCAGTAACCGTCGCAAAAATCTCATTGAAATCCAAATTATTTAAGACAGAACAAAGTTTTGGCAAACATCTGTATTCATATCGCACAAGGAAATGCAATATTCCACGAAATGAGTTAATGATGACGACCATTGAACATGTCCATAGTATCGCCACCATGCATCTCTTAAATATAAAGCCCAGTGCTTTTTGTTCTCACATCGAGGTTGTTAAGAACCACTTTTCATTTTTCGCCTTTCTGCTTTGTCGAAGCGACCTTATGAAAATGCAAGACAGAGCCGTTTTATATTGTGATGTTGCAACAAAGCGAAAATGCGCTGTAAGCTGGGATGCTCGAGGCAAAAATATACAGTTTAATGGGAAGACATCCTGATTAAAACTTATTGAAGATAGGTAGGTACAATTCAATTGTAAATGTTTTCAAGTGAATTGGGTGAGATATCTCCAATTTATTTGATCGAAAATAATTTGAAATACGACAAATTCAACTTGTCTTAATTCTGTTGAACCTATCTTCAATTGAATCGAGATATCTTTTCAACTCATTTGAAGATGTATAGTATTTATACATAGCTAGGTTCATTTCATTTGACGACATATTCAATTCGGTTGAAGTAAGTTAATTTCAAGCGTCTGAAGATATCTTCAATATAATTGTAGCTTTCTTGAATTAAATCTGTCTGCAATTGAATTGTACTGCAACTTTTATTTAAAGAACCTGTTTTCAGTTATCTTAAGATATGAACAATTATGTTAATATAAGGCCTCTTGTTTCATACCTTTGTCATAGTCAGATTGCTCCTTTACACCTTTGCAAACGTAGTAGGGAAGTCGCTCTTGATATACGTTCTAAAAATCGAGCGAGATCGCCATGTCCATGACGGCAGTCAAATGGGGAATTGCAAACGTGGAAAGTCACGTGCAACTGTAGAAGAACGGTTCATACAAGGTAAGATAACTGGGAAGGAATTCATTGAAAAGTCAAGAAACAGCCACCACAAGAACAGAGACGGGCGTAGGAAATTACTGGATGGTCACATGTTTCACATAGAGTGTAAACAAAGATAATGTGAACTGTAATGTAATGTGATTGGGTCCTCTATTGGCGTTCATTTCTCCGAAAATTATCGATGTTGTCTTTTGAATGCGTTGGTGCAAAGTAAATGGTGTCCTCACAGAAGCCGTCCGCAATGCATTATTGGTCGAAGCATGCTCTCCATCTGAACAGATACTTTCCGTGGTGAAAAGAGTGTAAGGTAACATTGGCCGACTTGCCGACTTTTGGAGAGACTAACTTTATTTCTGTAGCCCACGTAAGCGTGCTTATGTCAAAATTAGTCATGTTGGTGGTTAGCATAGACTTCTTCTAATGCTGTTTATGTTGTGAATAGTGATTAATTCCAACAGAATAGTTGAAAAGAAGGATCTTTGCCATTTATAACATCATAAAAAGTCACTAGCCCCGGCCTAGTCAGCCTCTAAATTTCACTGGCCTATAAGCTAAAAATCTGGTTTCCCCGGGTGTCGGGTTAGCGGATTTTCAAAAATAAAAATAAAAAATATCCAACTTCAACAAGCAAAGGGATTTGATGTTTGAATGGAGTCTGGTACCAATGCAAGATTATTGAACAGAGCTTTGTCTGCGCAGATGTACCATTCGCGAATGAGAAAAGAACTATTAGTGCATTAGTATTTTTTCTCTCAATTTGGCTACCTGATATACGGTTACGGGGTCGTTTATTGAATCTTCCCGTCAAAATAGAATGTCTTGTACTGTTTGGGCTTTTTGCTGCACATTATAGTTTTCTCTTTAATTACCGAGTCAGTTCTTGAAGAGGGTTTTGTTCGGTCTTTGGAATCAATCTGCCGGGTATTGGCCGTTGCTATGACAACTGAATACTTTACCGAAGCTATATACATTATAGTTTACAGCCGTAACACCGAGTTGCGTTTTCTCTTTCCATAGAACCTGTGAAAGGCGATGTGGAATTTTGTTGGATTTGATTACATTTTAACTTTCCATAAAATCTGTGAAAGGCGATGTGAAATTTTGTAGGACTTGATTACATTTAAACTTTTCATAACATTTTTGAAAGTTGTGTGAAATAATGGGTGAATTTTATTAAATCTTTTCACTGCTTTGGTTTGGAGACTTTTCCCTGGAAACTCCATAACAATCAAGCAATTTTCACAATCTGTTTCCACTCTTCTTTCGGGGCCTTCTAGCTTTAATCTTCAGAGAGGAATTATTGCAAGATCTAAGCTTATTTTTCCACCCTTCTGACATAGTATGTATATATGTATTATTGAATAAATTACTGTTAAAACAACAAATATGTCAGTTTCTTCATAGCAACCAAAGAACACAAATTGCAACGTAGTATTCCCTGCTACATTTCCTTACGACTCTGCTTATTAACATTCTCCTTGGTGTCTTTAGCCTCTTACAATGTAGCTGCTCAAAACGACGCCCCTAACTCACCCACATCGGCATCTATTACCAATATTATCTTTGAAAAGTTCCAGTTTCTGATGCATATATGCAATAAACTATCTCTCCTCATTGGGTCCTTGTTAAATCTTTATCAAGTTACGTGCCGGCATGTTGTTTCAGTGCATGCAGGCCATTTGACTTTTTCTTCCTTGCATTATCTCCCTCCCTCTCTCCCTCCCTCGTTCAACAGCTACACATCCTCTACCCCCTTAATACTTGTTTCTTTTCTCCATCCATGACTGTAATAATCTCCTCATTGGAAGTCCTTTCCTGGTCCTTGCTGAATCTTTTATCAATTAAATGCCAGCCTGTCTTTTCAGAGCATGCAGACCACTTGACTTTCTCCTTCTTGCACTGGTTCCCTCCCTCCATCAACGACTAAACATCCTCTACCACCTCAACACTTGTTTCTTGTTTCTATGACAGTGTGAAATAGGAAGATTTGAGGACAGTGTGTTATGTAATTAGAAATGGTAATCGTGAGAACAGAATTAAATAGATGTCACATGAAAGTGAAAGAACTTAAGACAGAGTGTTGAGAACAAGGAGTTATTGTGAAACAAAATATGAATGGTGGTGTGGTTGATGAAAGGACAGGAAGCTAACTGGTCAGTCATCTAAAGAGGAATGGAGATCTGGTCAAGTAGTGATAATTGAAGGTACAGACTGGAGCCCTGGGAACCTCTATTGACCACCTGATGGCTGTCCATCTACAGTTGACCAATATAAATGTTAGTTAACTAATTTGCATATTAGACACTTCTTAGTTTTTAGTATAAGGGAGAGATACAGAAAGATAGTGAAGGGGAAGGCAGACTGAGGGAGAGAGAAGGCAGACGGAAGTACAGAGAGGCAGAACAGAGTCAGAGTTGGGAGATGGAAAGTGAGCCAGATTAGATCAGGATTGAAAGTGAGCTAAGATAGAAGGTGCTAGCAATGGTATGCAGAAGTAGGAACTGGAAGTTGGCAACAATAAAGAAATGAACTGGAAACGGACTTGAGTACTAATTCCCCAGACCGACATCGGTCACATTTCCATCCCAGACTGTGGTCACTGTGGTCGATGAATTCTCACCTGGTTATCCGGCACATCGCACCAGATTCGTCATAGTGGCACAACCAATCTTTATGCGGTAAATCTTCAAGGCTATTTTCAAGTCTATTTCACGAAACTCTAGTCTTTCTGCAACTAACAACTTGTAGTTGTGTTGGATTCATGTTTGAGGGCACAACAAATCTTCATGCGACGAATCTTCAAACCTCTTCAGTTCATGCAACGTCTTTCTACAACTACACAATTGAAGTATGCTGAATTCATGATAGGGGCACATTCATTATAACATTCATGCAAGTCTTTCTGCAACTAGTGTAATTGTGCTGAAGTTATGATAGGGGCACTGCCCACCTTCAAGCGATGAATCCTCAAGCCTCTTACGTTCATGCAATTCTTTCTGCAACCACACAATGTAATTGTGCCGGATTCATAATAGGACCACAGCCAACATTTATGCAACAAATGTTCAAACCTCTTCCGCTCATGCAAGTGTAATTGTGCCGGTTTCATGATAGGGGCACAGACCATCTTTTTGCGACTTAGCTTCTTCCGTGCATGTAGGTCTTACTGCAACTACAAATCGAATTGGGCTGCAATTATGATAGGGGCACATCCGACCTTTATGTTTCGAATCTTAAAGCCTCTTCCGTTCATGCAAGTCCTTCTGCAACTAGTATTTTATTTCATTTATTTTAGCGGACTTAAATTGTGGCATATTACTAAATTTTAACTGATTAGCGCATTAAAGAGTTAGCAATAGAAATATATATATGTACTGGAACTTCAACTAGCGCAGTGAAATAAATTAGCATAATATTTAAAGCGCTTAACACGCTAAAATTAGAATACGGCTAAAATAAGAATACGGCTAAAATATGAACGCTTACATCTTCAGATGAACAATTTATAAAAGAAAAAGTGGAATACAAATGTTGGAAACCAACACAATTATCTGGAAAGGAGATCCAACGTCCTACGGCAATGGTCTGTGGTCTGTCTGGTACAGGAATCAATTTATAAAAGAATAATATATTCGTTTTTTCCAGCACAAAAATGAGTCAAAACAATGTTACATATTAAACGATTTATTGCCAAAAAGACATCACCAATTGAAAATGATTTGGCAAAACATGTATGATTACATTGGTACCTGGTTAAGGCATTGGGTGTGTCACCTCTAACAAAAAGTCAGGTATATAGATGTTTATACAGACCAGCTTTGACACGTTTGTTATCACAAAATGTAACCCCTTTTTCCAGAGGTTGAATACTTGAAATAGATATTAATATTGTTCTATATAATCTAAAAGTTGGCCATCATTGATAAATATAATGCTTCTTTTTTAAATATATTTACATATATATACAACAATTACAAATAAATATGTACAAAAAAGATAGAGACAGGAAACAACACACATGTTGCCTGCAGAGAGTTCAATTGTTTTGAAAACATAGCTATTTTAAGTGATTTCTGATGATATTTAACTCATTCACCCCTGAAATTTCATAATGAACTCCTCCAACCTTTGAATTTGAAGAGTTCAAATGTGTCATCAGGGGTGAATCAGTGAAGCAAAAAACTCTTTCAGCTTGTTTTCAGTCCACTGAGTACCGACGTTTGAGAGTTGGCAGTCGTTACACTCGTCAGTCAATGTACTTTTCTTTCAAACATTTATTCATATTAGAAAACAAAGATGTTGTATCAGGTTGGTGCAATAATTTATGATTCAACATAAACTTAATAACACGATTTATGAAAAATTAACAATCAACTCTTCATTTAAATTCTTCGAATAGAATTATGATAAAATAACCTAAAATCTTCATTTGGAAAATCAACAACAAGGCACAATGTGGATAAAAATCAATAACATGAACATAAACACAATAAATAATGCTAAATCTGTATGAATTTGGACAGTGGTCAATTAATATCACAGATGTTTGGCCAGTGACAGCTTCTCTACACTTACATTCCTGCCATAATTTTTTTTTGCTTTACTTACAAGTTTTTTTCCAATTTCCAAACACAATATTAATTCCCCAAAAACTTAAATTGTCCCTTGAATTCCATTTGAACCATTGCCATCCCTAAAAATCCCCCCCTGCCCCCAATTTCTTCCCTCCTGAAGATTTCTCCCCAGCACACAATTCAGTCTATTCTTTCCTCAATTTTTTCTCCTTCCACCTCGACTTTACCCTCCTTACTGCAGATATCATCAAACTGTTCTTTAAAAGCCTAAATCTGGTTTACAGTATAAAATAACATCTGCATTCCACCACTTTTCACATTAGAGACTAATAATGTAGAGTCTGCTATTGCTGAAATGTCTATCAATGCATTTGCAGGATCTTACAGATCTTTTAGAGGCCTATAGCAGACAGTTCCTTTTAGGTGTTAGTTTTGCACAAAATATGATAGCGGAACATTTGTTTGTGTTTTACGTCCTATTAACACCTATGGTCATTTAAGGACGTGTCAGGTTTTGGTGGTGGAAGAAAGCCGGATTTCCCGGAGAAAAACCTCTGACCTGTGGCCAGTACCTGGCGATTACCCCACGTAGGCCTCTAACCTGCGACCCAGTGGTGGAGGCCTAGTTATCATTGAGGGTCAGACACCTTAACCACTTTGTCACTGTGGCCCCCTGATAGCGGAACTTATGAATTTGGCATCAAAAGCAAGTAAAAATACTTAATCTAAATTTGGCTATATTACTGTAAAATAAGATTGTATCTGTATAGATAAACTGCGTCTGTCTCATGAGCAAGGCAGAAAGACAGATTCACATATACTATATTCAGTAACCTTACTGGTTTGAATTCAATTGCAAGGTAAACTACCATGTTGTTTTGATATGTAAGCCACTCTTTCTTATACCGTCAATTTTCATAAATCAACAATTAATATATGTTTCGTTTTCTTTGCTAGTACTTGTAATCATGTATCGAGGAAATGGAAGAAACTGTTTGGCTATAATGCGCTAAAATGTATCGCACTATATTTAGACATCACAGAATTTTGTTTAAAAAATATACCTCATCACAGAAACATATGACAATAAATAAAAGAAGAAAATAATTCCTTTCTCATAAACATCACTTGTCGTTACAAACTTTTTTTTTTAAGAAAAGAGGAAACGGACAAATCTATGTTGACATAACTTGATACATAAAAATAAGTTACACTACATATTGTCCCAGTCATACCCGACAGAACAGAATAGCCAGTTCCTATTTTCAATAATTGCTCTTTTTCTTCAGTACAGAACGAACAAATTTATTCCGTCATAGGAAATGCACAAATTGTGGCAGCAACTTTCGTATCCAGACCACAATAGTTTATAAAGGTATCATTAATACGTTGTCAGTCATTCGTCTCCCCGACAATTGTAAATCAGTCGATATTTTTTTTCGTCTGTGATCTCTTCCAAACTCGAATGCTGTCTATTCCAGCCTACATACACTGCGGTTCAATCTCTCCTCACTTCCTCACGTCTACGCCGTTGGAACCTCTGGAGCTGGCTCAGGTGCCTTGACCTCTTCCTGTCCTGACTGAAGCAAAGCGCCATCGTCCGAATTCTTCCTCATTTTGAGTGTGTGTTCAATCAGGGAGATACATACAAACACCCAGTTGTACATGTTCTGGGCGGGAATGGAGCCGAACTTTGCCACTTCGCCGTGAGGAACATCTGTAGGTAAAACGTAGGGTTAATAAGGTCACTGTCAAAATATATAAAACTCAAGCCCTATTTGTAGGATAGCATCTCCCACTGACTATAAATTCATCGTTTCTATATGTACTAATAATAGCACAAAAATGTTATCTGCAAAATATGTACTGAGTACCGTGAAACATTTGCCCAATCAAATCTTTGCTCCTTGCTGATGAAATCAATTTTTGTCCCAATTTTAATTTTGCCCTTCACATTTGATAACTATGTTTACTATATCGCTTACTTCTGTGTGCTGTAATAATAAATGTGCAGAGGGCAAAAAAAGGCGAAAAATTTCACTGTGGCGAAAAAATTTCCCGTTATACAGTATTCGTATGAATTGGAAACAATTTTGGGTTCCATTTTTCCCCATGTAGTAGTGATACCTAGTGTAATTGGGAATCGGTGTAATTTTTGTATAATCAATCATTGGTTACCGTTAACTAACTGATGATCGATTCATAATTGATTTAACGAAGTACATTGTGAAATCCCCCGTGCTGTTGTTGGGAATTGCTGACATAATTATAGAATAATAATAAAAGTAATAATAATTTGAGGTTCTTATATACCGCTTTATCACAACCTAGTTCGTAGGTCGTCTCAAAGCAGTTCACAAATTATTATCCATGGTTATATAACCAGTAAATATCTTTCTCAACTTCCTGGGGAGCATATAGCCAGAGCTGTCGATGCCAAGTAAGAATGACCACCCTTCAAACACTGAATTGGTTATCTATAGTTCTAAGCAACCATGAGCAGGCTTGAAAGTGAATCAGTGATGATGCTAACACAGCAGCTGAAAAAAAATATCAGGAGACTTCGGCTGCTTAACTATCGTTAGTATCTAATATCAGTTTATTGGCCTATACTGACCGAAAGCCGACAAAGTTGAATAAATCGAAACATGACCAGAATATTTTACGGAAATGAAACAAATTAGATTTAATTTCGTTTTAAATGCATAAAGGACAGATAATGTCTGGTTAGCATTAAGAATGTAAGCAAGCAGTTTGCTTTGTTTTCAGAGGCAGAAATTCGGGAAAACCTTAATGACAAAATTAGATCCGTAGTTTTCCATTACCTTTGAGGTAGACTTCAATCTTGTCTGGGGCGATGAGTTCTTGGTTCTCGGTAGATGTAGGGTCATAGTGCTCTATCTTCTGTAGAAGGTCGCTGTTGATTAACTGAAATAAATAGCGTAGATAAAATTAGATAAATGTGAACAAGATAAAAATGTTTCTGACAAAGGTATATAAATACATACTACAATTTTTTTTTTTTTTTTTAAAGACTTATTTTTCTTAACATTTTTTTTTTTCTTGTTTGCTTAGAAAAGTTGGCAACCTCTCGAGGTTTCTCTCCATACACGCCTTGTTATGTTTGTCTTTCACATGATAATAGAATCCAGGGGTGTAGGATAGGTGAATTCCACCCTCAGGTTTTACCAAATTTAAAACCCCCCCGGGTGGAATTTCCCTATATCCTACATCATTGCTCAAGGAAAGGGGCAAGTTTCTTACAGGACAATGAAATAGCTTTTGTTGGCATTTCTACTAAACAGCAATTTACTGTATAAGGGTGGCCTTATTACAAGGCATGGGCTTACTGCCAAATAAATATGATATTATGAAATAAAGAACAACTGGAGAGATGCCCTTAGAAAAAACTTCTGATTTAGAGGTCCGACTCGTGGATGTTCCTGATGCTGAGTCCAATTCTCATTTACTAGCACACTGAGATTCTAAGGCTTTTGAAAATTGTAAATCTCAAGGCCATCTAGAGCAGATTATCACTTGAAAATTTACTTTTGCTTTTGTACATCAAAGTTAAATGATATATTTAAATAGTAAAAACACTTTTACCTGTGGATGAAGCAAGCACTCACAATCTATATTTCCCATCAAATAGTTTTCAAATAAAAAGTCCTTACCCCCTTGAGTTCTCCCCAGTTGTCCAACTCGCCGGAGACGACCTTTTCGTAGTAGAATATTGCACACACAGCTCGTACGATATCGTTGATGATCTTGGGAGGATCATTGTAGCTCCGGAGCTCGGCAAAGCCCTTGGAATCGATCTTGGACACATTTTCTCGGAGCTCCATCAACATGAGGCGGTCAAACATGATGTCCATTCTGTTGTCGTCATCCTTCTCAGCCTCTGTTAGGAAAAAACACAATATGTGATATGTCTATATGTATAAGCGTAATGTTGTTTTATTTTGCAGTGAAAACAGTTTTGATACTAGACCATATTTTTGATTTGTTATGTTTTGTAAAACACCAATTGTTTGATTTGTTATGTTTTGTAAAACACCAATTGTTAAATTCTCCAGCTACACAATCCACGACAATAAATTCTGATGTGAATTTCAACCCCTGCTTAATTGTTGTACCATGAACGCTTTTGATGTTGTCTGGACATCTCCTCTTTTGAATTCCATTACTCTTATGGCCGGACTAGTGAATTCCATTACTCTTATGGCCGGACTAGTGAATTCCATGACTCCTATGGCCGGACTAGTGAATTCCATGACTCCTATGGCCGGACTAGTGAATTCCATGACTCCTATGGCCGGACTAGTGAACTCCATTACTCTTATGGCCGGACTTATGAACTTCATTTAGGAATCTATCAACTGGGTATGCAGAACATCACTTAACATCCACTAGCCGACATTGGATTTATTCTCCCTTGTATTTGCTGCTTTTGACACATGTTAACATTGAGAATATATATATTTCTTAATATGCTGATCTGGCCGGACTAGTGAATTCCATTTTTCTTATGGCCGGACTAGTGAATTCCATTGCTCTTATGGCCGTACTAGTGAAGTCCATTACTCTTATGGTCGTACTAGTCAATTCCATTACTCTTATGGCCGGGGGGGTGAATTCCATTACTCTTATGCCCGGACTAGTGAATTCCATTATTCTTATGGCCGGACTAGTGATTTCCATTTCTCTTATGGTCGTACTAGTGACTTCCATTACTCTTATGGTCGTACTAGTCAATTCCATTACTCTTATGGTCGTACTAGGGAATTCCATTACTCTTATGGCCAGACTAGTGAATTCCGTTACTCTTATGGCTGGACTAGTGTATTCCATTACTCTTATGGCCAGACTAGTGAATTCCGTTACTCTTATGGCTGGACTAGTGTATTCCATTACTCTTATGGCCAGGCTAGTGAATTCCATTACTCTTCCATTACTCTTATGGCCGGACTTATGAACTTCATTTAGGAATCTATCAACTGGGTATGCAGAACATCACTTAACATCCACTAGCCGACATTGGATTTATTCTCCCTTGTATTTGCTGCTTTTGACACATGTTAACATTGAGAATATATATATTTCTTAATATGCTGATCTGGCCGGACTAGTGAATTCCATTACTTTTATGGCCGGACTAGTGAATTCCATGACTCCTATGGCCGGACTAGTGAATTCCATTGCTCTGATGGCCGGACTAGTTAATTCCATTTAGGAATCTATCAACTGGGGATGTAGAACATCACTTAACATCCACTAGCAGACATTGGATTTATTTTCCCTTGTATTTGCTGCTTTTGACACATGTTAACATTGAGAATATATATATTTCTTAATATGCTGATCTGGCCGGACTAGTGAATTCCATCACTCTTATGGCCAGACTAGTGAATTCCGTTACTCTTATGGCTGGACTAGTGTATTCCATTACTCTTATGGCCAGACTAGTGAATTCCGTTACTCTTATGGCTGGACTAGTGTATTCCATTACTCTTATGGCCAGACTAGTAAATTCCGTGACTCTTATGGCCAGACTAGTGAATTCCGTTACTCTTATGGCTGGACTAGTGAATTCCATTACTTTTATGGCCGGACTAGTGAATTCCATGACTCCTATGGCCGGACTAGTGAATTCCATTGCTCTTATGGCCGTACTAGTGAAGTCCATTACTCTTATGGTCGTACTAGTCAATTCCATTACTCTTATGGTCGTACTAGTCAATTCCATTACTCTTATGGCCAGACTAGTGAATTCCATGACTCCTATGGCCGGACTAGTGAATTCCTTTACTCTTATGGCCGGACTAGTTAATTCCATTACTCTTATGGCCGTACTAGTGAAGTCCATTACTCTTATGGTCGTACTAGTCAATTCCATTACTCTTATGGCCGGACTTATGAACTTCATTTAGGAATCTATCAACTGGGGATGTAGAACATCACTTAACATCCACTAGCCGACATTGGATTTATTCTCCCTTGTATTTGCTGCTTTTGACACATGTTAACATTGAGAATATATATATTTCTTAATATGCTGATCTGGCCGGACTAGTGAATTCCATTTAGGAATCTATCAACTGGGTATGCAGAACATCACTTAACATCCACTAGCAGAAATTGGATTTATTTTCCCTTGTATTTGCTGCTTTTGACACATGTTAACATTGAGAATATATATATTTCTTAACTAGTGAATTCCATTACGCTTATGGCCGGACTAGTGAATTCCATTGCTCTGATGGCCGGACTAGTTAATTCCATTACTCTTATGGCCAGACTAGTGAATTCCGTTACTCTTATGGCTGGACTAGTGAATTCCATTACTTTTATGGCCGGACTAGTGAATTCCATTTAGGAATCTATCAACTGGGTATGCAGAACATCACTTAACATCCACTAGCAGACATTGGATTTATTTTCCCTTGTATTTGCTGCTTTTGACACATGTTAACATTGAGAATATATATATTTCTTAATATGCTGATCATATGTAACTCGAAATTATTTTTGAGACATGAATGCCCCTTCGGTCCTGTGGTTAACCTTTAAGTAGCAACAGTGACCTTAGCATTGACCTTTGAACCCCGAAATACAAACTCATCTGAGGAACTCTCATACTCAGCAAGTATATACAGGTTTGGTGAAAACCTGTTCAGAAAAGAGGTTGTAAGAGCCATGACAATGACTAGTGACGTGCCGGGAGGGAACAGATATGGGTAACACTTTAGCCCCCGGCCCCCCGCCCCCAATAAAATGGCAGGGACATAAAAATAAAAATAACAATCAGTATTTAATGGTATTCTAGCTTATCTAACAAAAAAATCTTTATCGTAACACAAGATGTTTGCAATAATAAAACATGACTTTACCAAATAAATGTTCTCACAGATGAGAAGGCACAAACAGTGCTTATCAACAAGTTTCTTTTTTAACAGAACAAGTATAATGGATATGTAAGAATATTTTTTCAGTACATGTTATATACTTTGCTGTATTGTATATATGTATGTATATGTAAATTAGAAATAGGAGTTTTACCTAACACCATGAGCTTATCGTCGCCGGCCGATTCCCTCGTGATTTCCTTGTGAGCCTGCTGTAACAACCTCAGCATCCTCTGTACCTCCTTGTTCTCGTGGGTCGGCAGCTGTTTGAGCTCTCCGATACTGATGTCCACCACCGCCACCGCCTTTCCAGAATCGTTACGCAGCGGGAAACCTAGGTGGCGCTGTCCGTAGGCGTCAGCGGACACACTCTCGCTGTTATCCACACACTTAAACAGGTAATCCCTGAAATAAGACTTCACTGATGATACACGTACGCAATCCCAAAAATGATAGGTACTAGGGTTCAATGCCCAGCAGGATATATCAAAAAGCAATTTATATACAATAGTTAATAGAATCTGTAAGTATTAATCAATTAAATATCAGTAAATGATAATCAATCTACATCAGAAAGAATTAAAACAATAGACCATCAAACCAAAGTAATGTTTAATTGTCATCCAAACCAATTGAGCTTTTCATTCCAAGCACTTGTTGTTTATCATGAAAATTTATTTAAAATTTAGAAATACTAAATATTGAGACAAACTGATGTAGTTGATTGCTGTTTTTTCATGACTTTAGTGACTTTGCAAAATTATACACATTTCTTAACCAGTTTCATATAATCAAAATCTTTTAAATTCAAAAGTATTGCATGTGTGTTGAATCACGGTCCTACATTCAATACAACTTATCTAGCAGATTTTAAACAATTGCTGAATTTGTCTTGATGTGGGTAAAATTTTCTCATTTGACGGCGATACAAGACTCTGAAGATTTCATCATAATTTATGTTACTGGATCTGTTACACTCTGCCCTCACCTGAACAGATTGTCTTTCCTCTCCAATCGTGGGGGGTTGGTCATGTTGATCACGTTGCCCTTGGCATCGGTTGTCATCATTTTCCGAAGGACATAATCCTTCTCCTGGCCCTCCGGCTCCACCATGTACGTGGTAATCTCGTGGACATGTGGACTCCGTCTGTGGATCCACGACACGGCACTCTCTGTGATCCGCAGCAGTTTCTTGCTCATATCCACATGGTGGTAGGCAATGCTGAAGGATTTGGCTACACCCTAATAGAAACAAGAAACAAGGTCAGGAATTATATTATGACTTAATTGAATTCAGGTCAGATTTAAGAAAAATCTAAACTGCAAATGAAAATCTAGAAATATTTTTTTCTACATGGATTTAGTTAAAACTTTAAGTTAAAAATCTACTGTATATCAAAATATCAAGAAATTTAGAACAACACACAAAGATCTTATTTGACAACAAGAGGCTCATGGGCCTTAACGGTCACCTAATGAGTTATGTAAAAACTGATGTTATCGATGTTGCCAAATGAAAAAGAAATCATTTTGTAACAAAGGTAACTTGAACTACATGTAATGCAAAAGTAGTGTGAAAGATCTTGGTAGTATATGTACTATGTACAAATAGTGGTTCTGTCAGTCAGCTGAATTTTGGTAAAGCACATTTAGACCCTTCCATCAATGAAGAGTATTTGATTCTACCATAACTGGATCTTGAGAAGAAGATTTTTGAAATTTTAGTCAATTTGACCCTTTTTGGCCCCACCCCTCAGGCTCCTGGGGGCTGGGGACAATATAATTCACAAATTTGGTTGACCTTTGGCCATGGAAGGTTTCTGCAAAATTTCATTGAAATTTGTTCTGGGGTTTTGGAGAAGAAGTCGAAAATGTAAATTGTTTACGGACGCATGACGCACGACGACGGACAAAAGGCGATCGCAATAGGTCACTTGAGACTTTGTCTCAGGTGACCTTAAAATGGAGACCTTATATAATATTAATTTTAAAAGTTCACATGTACTTGATGTATTCACATATAATTTTGCTTACATCTATTCGATAATGATGTCGTTTGATCTTTCGTGTAATGTGAACAAAGAAAAAATACCTCTTCATTGTTAGGAATTCCATTCGAAGATAGTGCCAACCATTTTGTCTTTATATTCTAGGCAATGGTAAGTATCAGAAAATCAATCTTTGTGATTTCAAGCAGGAATTCATATCTAAATTTACCTGGAAGAACTGAATCTCATGAGTGATAAAGATGGTCTTTGTATGTCTGTCATTTAGTGTGTCAATCCCGAGCAGTCCAAACACTCGCTTCCTCTTGTCCTTCAGGGGCACCACGATGAACGATCCCTCACGGTCCTGGCAGGGACAATAACAAAATCATCAATGTGTTTGAGAAATAATTTCTGCATAATTTTAAGCGTGAAATATAATGGTAGAAATTATCATAAATATGTCCCTACGTTTCATTTTGAAGTAGATCATATATTTTTTACTACATTGTTAAGTTTTGCTTATATTTTTCTATAACAGAAAGTTGTTTTTTCACAAAATGCCACCAAAAGATATCAAGCCTTAATTATTACTTTTTTAGACAAAATGATCAAACCACTTGAACAGAGTATCTATCCTTTCACTTTGATAAAAAAAAAATGAAAATCTAAGAAAACCTTCTTCGAATCATAAATTGCTCCTACATACTGCTATTCCAGGTAAGAATATATGGAGGAGAGCATTTAAAACTGATAATGTATGAGTGATGGTTCTGAAATATTACATTTTGTAAAAAGGGGGTCACCAAAAATGTCTCTCTGCCTCGTACTACCTCTAAATATTTATCTTTGGAATGGCTTTTATGGTTTGCTCTCAGGTTGATCTACGCAAGACTTTACCTCTGGTACGCGGTACGGGTTCCAGAACTGGATGTTTCCGTGGTTGTACACTCGAGGTACATGGATGGGTTTACCATTCTCAACAGACGAAAAACTGAAACAAAAAGTAAAACCAACATTGTAAAGATAAACATTCTTTTAAGACATGGTGTACCTATTACACAAATACCAAATACATTACTATACATTTATCGCCCTTGCAATAGAAAACCATGATTCTTTGTAATTTCCCCGAGATTATTTATTTTTTCACAAAGTGTTCACCACCGGGTGTAGCTGTAAGGAGACAATCCTGTTGACTTCCTTCGTCAATAAAGTATGTTGAAATTGAAATTGTATTCATGTTTTTTACGAGGGCAAAATGAAACATGAGGGGAAACAAAGAATTCTTTTCCAACTGTTAGCTAGGGCAATCAATATTTTGTTACACCGAAATAGAACAATATTACACGAGAGAAGATGATAAGGTCTACGCGGCATTTCTGTTGTCTGCTTCAGTCAGTCCAAACTCAATAAGGTATATGGTGCCTCTTACCATTTTTTCTAGAGCAGCTCCGAATAAGGGAAATATGACCGTAAAATTGAGCATGTAAGGAGGACACAATGTTTTATTTCCCCGTTATGTGATCAATATAATCCTATCAGACAGGCTTTTATAAAGATGAGGCATATTGATATGTACCATTAGTGGATAGTGGAGTCTCAAAGCAAGAATTACATACATGCAGGTTGTGGGTTAGTCACGGCACGGCACTGTGTTGTATCTTTGAGCAAGATACTTTACTCTGTTTGTTCCAGTCTACTCAGCTGTAAACAAGTACGTGGTTGGGAAGTGCTAGAATTGTAGAATGCTAGCTGTGAGCACCGAAATGGCAGCACCAGCTGTATGCTCCCCAGGGAGTTGAGAAAGAAATTGGCTGGTTGCAAAGGCCCTATAACCATGGATAATAATTTGTGAACCGCTTTGAGACGACCTACGAACTAGGTTGTGATAAAGCGGTATATAACAACCTCAAATTATTATTATTATTATATATTTCATCATGGAATTATAAGCATGCTTGTTACATGGATATAGGATAAGTTATATCTCATGTTCCTAAATCGAAGTAAAAATAAACTTACCTAATCCCCTTCATGTCGCTAAATAGGATTTTGCCGAGAAGGAAGGCGGAATCGTCCACGGTAGCGGCCACATATCGTAGACACACATCACCACGACTGGGGTCGAGAATGTTACGCTCCAACATGGAGATATTAGCACTGATCCTCTTACCCCCACCGTGGGCTTCAGCATCCTAGATAACAAAAAGATTGATTATATTTTATATACAAAATAATGATTAGGAATCAAATCCAGTAGACACAAACACACAATGATAAGTTTAATATCTCCATTTTTACATGCTTTAGTGTCTTTTACAAGAGTTGGTTTGAGCACAATATCAATGCTTGAGCAGGAGAAAGGTGTCATTAATACGGGCCCTGACCTCAAGAAGGATCCAATATGTCAGACGGAAGAAACAATTTTCAGACTAACAAGGAGCAAGTTGGTCCAGTCCACAGCTTATTTTAGAATTGATATAAGTAAAGCTGCAGTGAAAATCGTGACTTACCTTGTATAACGCATTGAAGATGGCCTTGTACACAGGCTCCATGCTGGCACCGCCCGTCTCTGCGGCATTCACCACCTGTTGAAGCCACTTCTTCCTGGCCTCTCCTCTGATACGTTCAGCGTACGTCCTCTGTAACAGTTACGCAGGTCATGCTAAATCATCATTGACTTATTATTTTTTCGCAAAGTACAGCATAACTTGCATACTCAATTTGATTTGGTCCAGGAATGAAAATTTGAATCCTACAGGTATTCAAGCATGTAACAAAAAATCATTGGATGAAAAAATTATGAAGAGATAGAATTATTCCACTCTTCTGATTTCATGTATACCAGATTCTATTGTATTTGATCTGCAAATTGTAGTTTATTATGTCTCCCCTTCGAATGAAGGGAGATGTATTGTATTAGTACTGGTTCTTCTGATTCTGGTTCTTCTAATATGATCTTGTCCAGGCCGTAACTTTTAAAAGTTAAAGATATCTTGATGAAACTTGAAGTATACCTTCATCACCTATGGACGATGTGCAGTGCACTGTCATTAGGTTATTGTGACCTTGACCCCAAGGTCAAAGGTCAAATAAGTGGAAAATTTTCAGGAATATCTTGTCCAGGCCTAAACATTTAAACCGTTAAAAGGGGACACATATGTTTGTGTTCACAAAAACAAAACAAATCTCTTGTTTAAGTAATATTTTTTTCATTAAAAGCAGGAAATCTGTATTTATAAGATTGTTCAGTAAAATAACCACAAGAGCCCCTACCTCAACACTGTTGACAAGGAACTCCACGAAGTAATCGAAGCTGTCAGCCCCTGGTAGCTCCTCCACCACGAGCAGCACAAACTGTCGGAACTCGCGTCGACTCAGGCGGTTGTCTTGTGAGTACTTAGCTTGCTTCTTCAGGCTCACCTTTGCTGCAACCAGACAGAACAAATATATAAATTTAACATGATAAAAACCCATACCCCTCTCTATTTCCTATTTATATTGCCCCCTGTGTAAATACCACGGTTACCCCTCTCTATGTCCTGCTTATAATGCCTTCTGTGTCACCCTCACTCCTTTCTATTTCCAAGTTCTCCTCTGTACTACATTGCCCCATTTATATGTCCTGGTTCTCTTGTCCCTCCTTTTATTATTCTGACCCCTCTATCATGTCCTAGTTTTCTCATCCCCTCAAAGTTTCCTAACCCCTCTTTATGTCCTGGTTCACTGTCCCTTGTTTTATTAAACTAACCTCTCTCTATGTCCTAGTTTTCTCATCCCTTCCCAGTATATCCTACCCCCTGCAATAACCTTACCCCTCTCTATGGCCTGGTTCTCCTGCCCCTTGTATAACACTCATTCCCCTTTCCCCTTGCCCTGTATTACCCTTACCCCTCTCTATGTCCTGGTTCTCCTGCCCCCTGTATTACCTTTACCCCTCTCTATGGCCTGGTTCTCCTGCCCCCTGTATTACCCTCACCCCTCTCTATTCCCTGGTTCTCCTGCCCCCTGTATTACCCTTACCCCTCTCTCTGTCCTGGTTCTCCTGCCCCCTGTATTACCCTCACCCCTCTCTATTCCCTGGTTCTCCTGCCCCCTGTATTACCCTTACCCCTCTCTATGGCCTGGTTCTCCTGCCCCCTGTATTAACTTTACCCCTCTCTATGGCCTGGTTCTCCTGCCCCCTGTATTACCTTTACCCCTCTCTATGGCCTGGTTCTCCTGCTCCCTGTATTACCTTTTCCCTCTCTATGTCCTGGTTCTCCTGCCCCCTGTATTACCTTTACCCCTCTCTATGGCCTGGTTCTCCTGCCCCCTGTATTGCCCTTACCCCTCTCTATTTCCTGGTTCTCCTGCCCCCTGTATTACCCTTACCCCTCTCTATGGCCTGGTTCTCCTGCCCCTTGTATACCACTCATTCCCCTTCCCCCTTGCCCTGTATTACCCTTACCCCTCTCTATGTCATGGTTCTCCTGCCCCCTGTATTACCCTTACCCCTCTCTTTTTCCTGGTTCTACTGCCCCCTTTATTAACCTCACCCCTCTCTATGGCCTGGTTCTCCTGCCCCTTGTATACCACTCATTCCCCTTCCCCCTTGCCCTGTATTACCCTTACCCCTCTCTATGTCATGGTTCTCCTGCCCCCTGTATTACCCTTACCCCTCTCTTTTTCCTGGTTCTCCTGCCCCCTGTATTACCCTCATCCCCCTTTCCCCTAGTTCCCTTGCCCTGTATTACCCTTACCCCTCTCTATGGCCTGGTTCTCCTGCCCCCTGTATTACCTTTACCCCTCTCTATGGCCTGGTTCTCCTGCCCCTTGTATAACCCTCACCCCCTTTCCCCCCAGTTCCCTTGCCCCCTGTATTACCCTCACCCCTCTCTATGTCCTGGTTCTCCTGCCCCTTGTATTACCCTCATCCCCTTTCCCCTAGTTTACTTGCCCTGTATTACTCTTACCTCTTTCTATGGCCTGGTTCTCTTGTCCCTCCTTGTATTTCTGCATCACTGTTTCCACTTCGTCTAAGTCCAGGTAGCCAGCCCCGTCATTGTCCCACTTCTCAAACAGGATGTCCATCTGGTACTTACGTTGGGAGGACAGGGCCTCTTTACGGGCCTGAAACCAAGAGCAAGTGGTCAAATAGTACAACACAATGGTATAGAGCAGCAAGATACTTTAACGGTTGCAATGAATTGTTAACCCTTTCACCACTGTAGACCATAATGAACTCATCCAGATCAATGCATGGTAGAGTCTACTAAAGTTACATAGGGGTGAAAGGTTTAAGGATACCTGTCCCACTGCCAAAAGCTGTAACTATGACCTGAAGTTTTCTTTTTTACCATAACTATAGCTTTGATAAATCATTTCTGAAAAAAACCTACCTGTAACTTTCAAGAAAATGTAAAAAAATAAAAATAAAAATACAAATTATGACAAAATAACAGTGTTCTGAATTTAAAAATATATGATAGAGTCAGACAAGGATTTGAACTCTAGACCTCAGATCATTACACTGCCTGCTCTGAACTACGTACCTGGTCAATGGAAGTAACCTGGTCAAGTCACACTGCAGTTAAATTTAAAATTAAATTAAGGGGAGACAACTGTGTGTATGAAAACCTACAGAGGCGTTCTCTAGTGTTTTGTCAGAAGTCGTACAGGGATCCTTCATTATTTTGGTGATGATGAAGTTTAATTTTATTTACCTTCATGAGCCTCTCCATTTTCTCGTCCTCCGTTTCCTCGTACCCTCCCTTGACAAACTTGGTGAGGGTTTCAAAGGTGTCCTTTTCCACAGTCTCCTCTCCCAGGAATGTCTCGGTCAGCTGAACAAACTGCGACACATTCAGCGAGTTCTCGTCGAATGCTGACGCACCAGACGTCTTACTGATATGGGTCACTGCTGAAAAAGTGTTTCCCTCAGTTTATGGCCAAAATTTATTTGAGCAACGGCCCAACTTATTTATGTCAGATTCAATTTGGAAAATTATATTGGAATTTTTTTTCTATGTTCTAACAGCCAAAAAACAGTAGAATATATATTTAGCTGTCTTACATAAAATGCAAAAAAATCAAAATTGAGGTTTGTTTATAGAATTTGAATGAATAATAAATATGGGATTCCAACAGAAACTATCACAATTATAATGGTATTCCAATGAAGAAAAACATGTAGTTGTTTATAACAAACACCTTGACACCACATAAACTAATTACCTACAGCCATGCAGAATTAGATATTTAGAGTTTGATGTTCAAAAGACAAATCTTTTCCTAAAGATAACAATTAACACAACTCTTTAATCAGACCTTTTAAAGTAATCTAATAAAAGTCAAGTTTAAAAAAAAAATTGTACCTGTCTTTTCCCGGCTAAATGTTGTGCCAACAGCGAATGTGACTAACGTGTTCTCTGCCTGAACTGTCTTGGGTGGGTCTTCCTTCACCTCTGGGGCTGCCTCATCTCCTGCAATGGGTAGGTCAGAGGTCATGCACAAAGTTCAAAGGTTAAATGAGACCAAATAGTGCTCAAGTCAAAAGATACATCATTTTGAATTTTTAAAAAACTGATATTATGTAATGTTTACTATGTTTTCTTAGAATTTTTTGACAATAAATGTATGAAATGTTTTCCAAATTCTTTGTTTGAGATATTTTTATACGAATTTAGATAAGGTAAAGCCATGCTTATCCTGCAATAAGCCTAGCATTTAATATTTTGCTCAAAACATGGAGATGGGCTAATTATTAACCGACAATGAATTAACATTTGGGTCATTTCTATTAAACTAAACAGTTATGGGTGGGCTTATTATTATCAGACATATTGCTGGATAAATCTTTGGAGATCATTGTTAACATGAACTTCTTTCTACATATTTCATATTCGCGCTAAGATCGAATGGTATTTCTAATCTATTATAAATAACCATACAGGGTTACACACTAGCTTTTTCTGCTTGGTATTCCACATGACTATAGTTGAATAGATTATGTGTTAGCCCTACGAGTCAATGCAACTAGTCCAAGATTTCCTTTAACCCTTTCACCACCGGGACCATAATGGACTCATCCAGATAAATGTATGGTAGAGTCTACTAAAGTTAAATTACCTAGGGGTGAAAGGGTTAAGAAGCATTCCAATCGATGAGGAGACGACTCGTTTGCAAATTTTAATCTGGAACAATAATTCCACAGATGATTACTATCCAGAAATAGCTTCCTCTTAATCATGAATTTAAATATTCATGAGTACAATCTTCAGGCAAAACTTGCAAAAAAAACCAAAACATGCTAAATAAAGTGAATGACATGCTGAAAATGGTGAAGGCCAACAGCCAAACAACATAAAATGCACAATTGTGATGAGACCCCGAGGTGATTAGATATCAAACAGTATGATAATTGTGTTCTCATACTTACGAGACAAACTTGTTGTGATTCTGGAGCCGAGGTACGATTGCTAGTTAGGATTACAAATCAGGGTGGTGTGCATAGTTTGTCACAAGACAAACTTGAGTCGGTGTGAGTTTGGAGCGGAGGTTATAATTGGATTATTTAAGGATTAAAAGTCAGGGAGGGATGGATAATCTGTCGGACAATTGGTTATGTTATAGGACCAGTAGATTCAGGAGGCTGAGTTACAAGAGGAAGGTATAAGCAATCCAGATAACATATATTTCACTCATTCACCCCCTGAAATTTTGTAATAAACTATTCCAAACTTTGAATTGGAGGAGTTCATAACAATGTCTTTAGGTGTCTTTAGGGGTGAATGAGTTAATTAGCAGTTATTGGTAATAATTGGAAAGAAGCTATTGTGTTCTATCTTTCCCTGTACTGGGTTACTTTGTTAGACCAGTGCCTGATGTTAGAATGAGATGAAGACAGTCACCCACTTCACCCATCATGATCACTACCTTCTTTCGGTGATTCCTTCTCTCCTTCCTTTCCACCGTCCTCCTCGCCTGTCCCATCCTCTTTCTTTTCAGTTGCCTCTTCCTCTGCCTTTTCTGTTGTTCCCTCCTCAGGTTTATCAGTTGGGCTCTCCTCTGTTTTTTCAGCTGTTCCGTCTTCTGTCTTTTCTGCTGAAACTTCTTTTGTCTCTGTTTTTGTCTGTCCATCTGTCACTACTTCGTCTGTCTTTGTTGGCTCTTCCTTCTGTGTTTCTTCCTCTACTTTTTCGGCAGGTTTTTCTTCGGTTTTTTCAGCAGGTTTTTCTTCCACTTTTTCTCCAGCTTTCTCCTCTGGCTTTTCCTCTGTCTTTTCTTCTTTTTTCTCTGATTGTTCTTCTTGCTTGGCTTCCTCCTGCTTAGCTTCCTCCTGTGTGACCTCTTGCTTGGCCACCTCCTGTGTGACCTCTTGCTGTTGTGCCTCTCCCTCGGCAGGTTTCTCCCCCTCTGTTTCCTTGGGGGCGTCAGTTGCCGCAGCCTCACCTTCCTTGGGTTTGTCTCCCTCCGTTGCAGTTTCAGTAGTGGCACCATCAGCAGTGGTGTCCTGCTGTACTTCCTCCTGCTTGTCTATCAGAATCATTGGTAACAAAAGCAAAAATCAACCGAAGGTGCAACACAGGCAAAAAGTACCATTGTCAGGCAGGTACAGTCAGTCTTACATGGAGTGTAGGGGAAGAAATTGAGATTTACTGGTATAAACATGTTGGACATAGCTGACTATGTTAAAACAATATTTCAGTTTCATGGAAATTTTTACTGCAATTTGATTTCATAATGTTTTTTCATTTTAAGTACCGTACTGCAAGTATCTTTTTTCTTTCAAAAGTGAGTAATTCTTGATAATATACCAATAGGTTGTAACTTATCAGATTTTTTAATTCTTCAACTCCTTCAAGTGCTTGATATATGGAAGGGGACAAGTAGAGCTGGATCAAGGGTTAAACCCCCTTTTTTTTTTAAATTTAATATTTAATTTAATAAATACAAAATAAAAATCTTTTTTCATGACAAAAAATGTAGATCTGACTGAAAATGCCTCACATGTACCCTGAAACATTGCAAAATAAATATTTCATGCAAAACATAAAAGTAAACATTGAAGCATGCAGGAACAGGTAACAGTGTATATTATCACCCTAAGCAATTGTCAAATGTGCTGTTCTCGAACCAGCCATGTGTGCAATGTAGGTACTGTGTCACATTTTGTATAGAAATGATCAGTGACACATTCAATGTTGAAACATCTTTACAATAGATCAGGCAGTTTCTACTTACATGTCTTTTTGATCTGGCTATCAATAAATTACTCAAATGATTTTTTTCATTTATTTCGATAAATTTCTTGTAATTTATTTATAAGTAAATTATGAATACAGTTGAACCTGCTCAAGAGACCACCTGTGTTAAAGAGACCACTTTGAAACTTCCCCATCGCAGTTAATCTCAGTTAACCCATTCACCCCTAAAGTCACAATTGAACCTTACCAAATCAAATACTTGGCAAGTCCAGTTTAGATGTGTAGGGGTGAATGAGTTAAAAACCACCTGCGATAAGAAACCACTTATGGAGTTCCTGAGGGTGGTTTCTAAATACAGGTAGGACTGTAATACGTAAACAAAATAACAAATCTAAAATAATTCACATTTAATCTTGAAACACTGAATAAATACAATAAGATTTGAAGTTACAGGGATTGCTGAACAAAACACACATCTGAAAAGCAGTTTTACCTCCTGAGTGTTGTTGGGTCTGGGGAACCTCTTCTGGTTTAGCTTCCTCTGGTTTGTCAAATTCATCGTCATCGAAATAGTCAACCACCTCGTCAACCTCCGCCACCGGCCCTGTATGAGTAAAATCATATCAGATTTTGCATGTTTTGTGGGACAGATTTTTTTTTGTACAATTTGTAAAGGCAAAGATGCACATTTACAGTATATAGTATCTATAATTAATAACAAAATTGATACTTTAGACTGGAAAGTTTTCACTTCAGCTTAATTACAGCTCTACCTAATGAGGGCAAATTTATGCAAGATGGTGGGATATTGTTATTACATTTTATGTAACATTTTACTACAAAGATAGATTAAAAATCACCAATGTGCAGCTATAGTGTGTAAAATATCAGTATCTTAGTCATATGACACAACGAGCTACGAAAATATTTACATCTTCTTGGGTTCCTTAGGTTTCTCTTAATGTCTTCCTTCAGGGAATCCCAGTAAGATTCAAACAGACTCAAAATCCTGTGTCGGTCCAGTAAACCAATCTAAAACAACAAACAATCTGCACATGTAATCAGACTGCGTGAGAGTATTGTGCCGATGGGCATATTTCAGGAGGTCTTTTGCCAAAAAGAAACAAAATCCATATATGCAAACACACCAGTCTATTCTTACATGTCAGGAGAAAAAATATGCGTAGTATCTTAAATCAGATTCATCAATTTGAAAATATGTTAAATATCAAAGTTTTACTTTTAAAAACATAAACAACGTATGTTTTAAACGTGTCGCAACGTGTCAAGACCGGCTGGTCCCTTAAAATGTCAAGCTATGACTTAATAATCGATTTGTATTGTTAACCTGAACAACAATGTGAGGAAATTGTATATTTCATATGTCACTCGACCCAGAATGTTTTGCATATCGCTAGAGAGCGTATATATACACCTGCATCGAAAAAAATACTGGTAGGGTGTTGATCTAGCCCCCTCACCAAGAGTGTATTTATTGTGTATGGTTTGATTTTAATAACATATACCTACAAATGTTCATTAATAAATTTTTATCATTTCTGTAAAATGGTGGTATTATGATTATCTCAGAGTAATTAATATTTAATATGCTTCCAGAAAACTTGAAACGAATAACGATTTGGCAGCTAGATTAAATGATGTCAAGGATGAAATAATGAAGCCATAATGTAAAATGGCTCTTTGATATTATGGAACCCATTTGTGTTTCAATTCATTGATTAAATTAGTGCGTAATAATTAACAAATAAGTTCTGGTCAAAAAGAACTCCTGGTTACAAGGGAAGTACGTCGGACATCTTGTATTTTCAGTGCAAAATACAAACAAAATATATGGAAAGGCCCGAAAACTTGCTGTAATATTACATTGAAATTCACCATATATATCATTGATAAACGATGCCAATCTATTTATATTAACAAGGCAGAATATTGAAAGCAATCCAAATAAGTTCCAATCCAGGATCCTCGGGACAAACTTTGGTATCAAAAATGAACAAGGGGCATAACTCTGTATAAGACCTAATATCAGCATGTGAAACTCCATCATTCATAGAGGCATTCACATAAAAACTCTCTGAACAAACTTTCAAAAGAGAACATTGGTATTTCCAGCCAGTTTTTGTTCCTCGTTAATTTGGAAAGGGGGCTTTTTTGTGCTGATTTGGGAAGAAAATATACCAAATTGGAGGGAAATTTTCAAGTGCAAACTGCAAATTTTGGGAGTTAGGCATAAATATGAAACAGCTTCAGTTGGGAAGGGGGCACATGGACCAAAGAAAGTCCCCTGAAAAAAACACTGCCTGCTGACTGGTCACCATAGTGATGACCAATTTATGTGCATCATAACTTTCCCATTGACTGGTCACTTAGATTTTAGCCCTGTGTGGTCACTATACGTACTCCGCTGTGGTCACAAGTGATGAAGAGGTTGGTCAGCAGGATACGCCGCGCCTCACGACTGGCTGCCGCTCTGTGAGACGTCGCACACTTGGACAAGTGTGTCATGAATTCATCAAAGATTTCTTTACTCAGCTCCTCCACAAATATTCCCATGTACTATAAAAACGTAAAAAGTAAAACAGTAAAACCTCCATATAATGCCCCTCGTTTCATTTGCAACCTCGTTTACCGCCAGCACATTTCAATATCACTTTTTCTGTTTTTTCTTAAGAATTCCTTTATGCAATTCCCTCTATTTATCGCCAAACCCCTTTATAATGCCAAAATTGCATTGGACAAATGTTCATTCAAACAAGTTTTTACCATTTTGGGTGTACAATTTCCTACTTTAAGTGTGCTAGCCCACAGAGAGATTTAAAAAATTCTGCTAGCCCTTTTTATTTTCATAATAATTATTTAAAATTTTCATCAGTCCAGACATGAAGTTCACTAGCTAGTGGAACCATACACCCCCTGTCAGCACATATATAACACACCCTGTTTAGCAATGTCATGCAAAACTTTACATCATGAAAAGCTTCATTTATTTTATACTACTAGGAAAATTACAAATATACATACCCGTTCGTTAAATAAAACAAATAAATTACTTCTAAATGAATATTTCAATTGGCATTCATGATAAATATTTTCATACAGGAAAAAGTTATTTCAAGAATAAAATACAAAAGACACACATACTCGAGCAAATTCTTTAACTGTTAGTGACTTTCCAGTCTCGTCTGTTGGTTCCAGTGCATGGCTCAATTTGGCAGCATTTTGTAACTCTTCTGGGAAAGTTTCGGCAATTTCAACAAATGACCGCAAGGCATTTTGAACCTGAAATCAGAAGAAAAAACCCATTATAGCATTGATTTTTAAAGTTCTCCTAGCTAAACATTTTACTTTATACTTAAAATTGAAGCATTGCCTAGTATTGTTTATAAATACTTAAAATGTTTTCCAAATCAGGGATCAACTTTGAGAATATGAAGGAAACTTGAAAATGTAAAAAAATAAAATATTGTTTGTACGTACTATATCGATGTCTTAACAATAATTATTAAAACAACCACTGGATATGGACAAAAGATAAAATAAATACATAAAATAAGCAACATTTTCGGACACATTTTAAGAAATGAGTAGAGTAGATTTTGCTTAATATCACTTCCTATTTGTCTGAGGAAAACATGATATTAACTGGAATGTGACATAAAGAGAAAACATGTTTTTCAGATCATTTCAGCTGTCAAAACTGGAAAGTGACCATATTAGAATTTTTCAACTAAGACACTAGGGCTAATCAATATTAGTAGTTATATATCTTACAATAGATAGCTCCACTCTGCCATCAGGCTGGACGTTCCAGTTGGAGAACTGGTCCATGAAGGCAGTTTCCCGTCGCTCTTTCTCCTGCTGTTTGAGTAGTTCTAATCTATCTCGTTCCTCTCTCCTTCTCTTGGCCTCAGCCTTAATTCTTGCCAATCTAAAAAATCATTTTTAATTGCTCCAAATGTAGAATTTGTCCCAACTTGCTTTTTTAAATTTAATTTACAGGTGGCTTCTTGCATTTTAATCCTTTGAATAATTAATTCAGCAGTGGTGTCCCTTTACATAAAAATCAATGTAGCAACCTAAGGGTTAAGTCAGTAACAAACAGCACATACATCACCTTGTGAAATATTCTAATAATTTTTTTTTTTTCGTTCTTTTAATTGTATATATCAAATTGCAAGGGCTGAGAAGAATATGGAAATTTTAAACCACAGATCTGGAAACAAAAACCTGACAAGTATTCCAGTATTCTTTCAAAATGAGATAAAAAAAAACCAACTAAAGTTCCTTATTGAATCAATGAATTATTTCAGATTCTTCAAGGAGAACATTTATGATTTATAGAGGCCTGTAGCATCAATTAATTGGATTCAACATTTAAATAAATAAAACAGACAACCACACATGTTTATGGAGCAACCCAATGATTTGAACCAATAAAATTTAAATTGATATTTTGACAGCATTTCTTGTTACATCATCTATAGCAATTTGTGATTATAAATATATTATATTATTACACCTTGCTTAATTTTGAAGCATCTCATCTTGATTTTAACCAAAGAACCTACTCATAATTATTCTCTGAATTTCAAATGACCTAATAAAAACTCTGCCAGCTGTCAACAGTCTCAACACCAAAATATCCAAGGACACATCAAGAAATATGGCAGATTCAAATGGCCCATCGGGAAACATCTAAAAGCATGCACGCTACAACCTAATTTGCTGGATATGAATGACTTGACAGTTCTGTATTTGTTTTGATTCTCTAAATGACTAGTTGATATGATTCAATATATATATGAGCTTTGATCAATCAATAAAAAATTTAAGAATGAAACTTTGTCTATTTCGGTTCTCAATTTTTATTTTTTATTTGTGCTGTACCTGAATTGTAACTATGTCTGGGTTTTCAGATAAAGAATCACATTATACAATCTAGGTATAGACAAAGTCAAGATACCATAGTGATTTGACAGCCCTTTACTCGTTCACCCCTGAATACATATATTTGAACCCTTCCAACTCAAAGGTTGGAATAGTTCATTTTGAAATTTCAGGGGTGACTGAGTTAATAACATATTATTTGACACATTACACTACATACCTGTTGTCCTCTATGTTGAACAACTGTTTCTTGAGGTCATCAGCCACCTCCCTTAGTCCCCTAACGTAAGGTGATGCCTCGGATAAGTTACAGTATTTAGGATTGTTCCTCATCAGGTACTGAGCTAGGAAGTTGATGGGGTTGAAATTTGGTGCTACTTCTCCTTCTTCTGCAAGTCCCTTACTGTCTGCCTCATTAAGTAGTTTTTCTACACCCAGGATGAGCGTGGGTAGCACTTTATCAACCAAATAAGCTCTGACCTCAAGTGTTGCCTCATTATCATTAAGCCATTCTCTAGCAAGAATTTCAATTGGAATCTTCCTTGCAACTTTCTTAGCATCATCTTTTGATAGTCTGACATTCTGTTTCTTTTCATTCCTGATGACCACTAACTTTTCCATCATGTTTTGTTCGTGTAGTCGCTTCCATCTCCTAACTGCACTCCTGACCACAGGTTTAGAGTATTCCCCAGAATTTGGGCTGCCAGGCGTTTTTCTCCCTGTGGCGCTCCCATTTCTATTCTCATGATCCTTCCCTGCTGATAAAGTCACTCTCTTTTTTGGACTGCCAGGGGTACACGGTTTAAGAGCCAATGTGTCCGCCATGTTTCAAACTGAATGGAAAAACAAGTACATGTTATTTGATGGGTCGACAAATGCACCATGAGTTGGAGAGTGCACTTAAAATGAGGTTATTGAGATTATATATATATCAATACTTTATTATATGATTTATGTTTTTGCCAATGTCTTGAATATTATACAGTTTATCGTAAATATGATATGATATTTAATATAGATATATGTTAACAAAACAAGAACTCAATCTGTGCTTCTTCTTCCTTGTATTTGCCTCCTTCAACTTGTTGTAGATACTGCAAAGTTTTGGAGTGCGCACTGCACGTGAGGACAGGTTAAAAAGTTAAAATAGATAAAAGTTCCTTGAATTTAGAGGCGTGACACTCGGCCTTTAAAGCCATTGAGTGTCTCCTCTTCCACTATATCAGTAGTGGAATCTGTAGTACATATTAACATTTGGTACTTACATTAGATTGTATCATCGTTATATCATCTTCTTGTTAATTTCTTCTAATATGGTGCTACACAAGCAATGAGTTTTTACAAATGTATACATCATGCTACAGACAGATAGCTAGGCAAATCATTACTACAGTGTCTACTAAAATTTACCATAATTGCAGGCTTCATAATTTTGATCACTCATATGTATATTTGGCGACCAATTAGAGTTTTGAAGCCAGTCATATTTTACCAGACTTCTACAGTATCGTTAGTGATTCTACTGAATAGATCTACTCATGTACACTCACTGCTGTGCTGAACAGTTGAAAGCACCTGTCATGCCTGTTCAAAATAATAGATAAGCCTCGCGTAAAGTGCATGCCCGTAGAGTATTTCAGTACGAACTATTTATTTAGTTAAACTCACTTTTCTGATAGCTTTCAATTGAATCCTGATTTGACGGAAATCATGAAACAAATATCCAGTTTGTGACGTTCACATCAGGAAAATGTTGCTATTCCGCCATTCGTTGCTAGGACGAAATCTTGGTCATTTGTACGCTTACTTTATACTTCCGGTTCATATTGCGCATGTTGCGGAAATCTTTTAAAGAAGGAACAGTGTGTTTGACGTTCTGGGTTTCTTGTAGCTTTATATTTAGTAATGATTTCTTAATATGGTGTGATTGCAGCAGTGCTGCAGCGAAAAATGTCTTTAGTCACCGTACAACGATCGCCAAGTCCTAGCAATTCGCCAGAATCGGTAAGTAATTAACATACACAATGTTACTAGTGATATGAGAGTGTGCTTCACAAGAACCCAAATATTCTGCTGTCTGTGATCATGTGTCAACACAAGCACTGTGCAAGTGAAGGACAGAAAGAGCTCTTTCCTTGTTTATGTTTTGAGTTATTTTTATATTCTCATATCAAAGAAGAACGTTACATGGTCTTCTAGATCGCACGTTTTGTTTTCTAAATTGGAAGTATAATCAGATGTGATGGATCGTCTTGATCACATACACCCTTCACTTCTACACTTTTAGAATCAAAACATTTCAATGCCAAGTCTGTTCCTTCCTGAAAAAAATGGGCCTCCAAGAAAGAACCTAAAATTTAACTCCGAAATGTAGATCAACTAATTTCTGATCATGATCACAGAGTTATACACACAAAGTATACAAATAGCATCAGGTTAGAGTGTAACAGGTGAGGAAAAATGCATGTCTAGTTCAGGATTCGAACCTAGAACCACTAATGGACGCATACTTTTGGGCTGCCTGGTTCCTGACAATCGACATAGACCATTTCCACTACATTGTTTCTCTGTTTTATAAGTCTTAGCTCAGTGAACACAACATACAGCACTCACAACCTAGATTCTGGTTTCCCCTTGTAATGTCAAGCGTATACAAATTACTTCAAACAAGCGTTTAGCAACAAGCATCACTACTGTAACTAAGGGGGAAAATGCATGGCCAGACGAACATTTAAACCTCGGACCTCCAAACTCTATAGACAGATGCTCAAGCCAATATTGTGCATGCACTACCTTCAGGTCACTGACGATCGACTCAGTCCAGTTCTGCCACAATAGTGCCTATTAATGAGCCTGTTGTGCTTTATGTTCCTTTACAGAAATGGAAAAAATATGTATGAAAGATTCAATTACAGTTATGGAATAAAGAACATAATTCACATTAACTACAATGTATATTACCTGGTATGCTGTTAAGTTTAGTTCGCTATTATGATAAATTTGTCGTCATTACTTGCCAGCATACAGTATATGCAAACAAAATATGCTTTAGGCAAATGTGTCTAAATAAAGGTGCCCTAGCTGCTGGTTATTTTCTGTATTTATCAACCAATAATATAAGAACATATATATGCCTCGTAATACGCCAACCAATGTCATATACAGTTCAGAAGAAAAGCTAGTTATTAGGAATGCTATGTGTCCTCCAGATTTAAGTATATTGAATTATGTATGTAATAATCTATTAATGTATATATGCATATACACATGTGTGGTACATGTATGTATGCATGTATACACATGTGTGGTACATGTATATATGCATTTATACACATGTGTGGTACATGTATGTACATGCACATGTATACACACAGGTGTCATTTATGTGAATTGTGATTCTTTGCATGTTTGAATTAAAAAATACATATAAATTTTGATGAAGTGATCGATCATAGACCAAAACATTTAGGCATTGTCCATGTGGTCTGAAGTGATAGGGAAGTCAGAAATAAGTGATCCCTTCCTAAATGGAAATGTGTATTTAAAAAGATAACACAGACTTATAGGGGAAGAGGAAGGCTAGGTTGCTGAACCACTTCCTTAGTTAAGATTGTAATATAATAATATGTATCACAGATCAGGGGAAATTTAAAGGGGAGGCTGCATGGATTTCTAGGTCATTTATATATATCCAGTATCTATATAGATCTGTTATATGTAGTATATAATTGTAAAATGTAATCATTAGGATATACTATTATCATTCTTGGTAACTCTCCCTATTTAGGAGGGATCAAGATTCCCAACTTATGACCCTTAAATTAAATTTATTATTTCCAAACAGTGAATTTGCCAGACTATTCCAATTTTCTAAGATATTTTTATTCAATCTTGAAAGAACAACTATACTTATAAAAATAAGCCATTTTAAAGAGTTTTTTTTATATTTACCAGGTACAATGTATACACCTAGCTAGACACACTATTTACAATTTTGAGCATGCACAATATATAATCTTCCGATCGAAATTTCGTAAGGTTGGCATGTAATTGTATTACACATCATACTTTTTGTACCTGTATAATATATAATGTACATAGGCTTTCAGATCTAATCTGTTACGTACTGAAATTGATAACTAAAATGTCGATTTCATCACTGTCAGTTGGTAATATATATATGGTGTATGTAATCATTATTGATTTCTCTCAAGACCTACAAAGCTTTCATCTGTAGCTTTAAAAACTGGAGAGAAGGACTGCCTTGTTTAATGGACACAGTCCTGTGTGCATTAATTAAGGAAAGATAACTCTAATACCTTTGTATACAATAATACAGAGATGTACAATTCCACTCATGAGAAACCTTACACCTAGGGATTGTTGATTTTATATAGAAGTTAGTGATATTTTTCAATATTTAACATATTAATATATTAATTGACTACCCGGAGAAAAACCACTAGCCTTCTGCCAGTGTCTGGTGACTGCCCAATGTAGGCCTTCATATCCCGTGGTGGATGGCTAGCTAGTGATCATAGATGGTTAGACACCTTAACCGGCCAGCCACTGTACACATGGCCCCATGATATACTTAACTTTAACCATTTTATAATTTAGTGACTTAATACCGTTACAGGATGATGGGGCGGAGGGAGAGGTGTCGGAGGATTTGGACGACTCCAGTCTCAAGTCTCCAGGCCGACAGAGGAGGTAGGTCCACTTGATTTATACATTGATTTGAACACAAATTGTTATTGTTATTATTGTTCATTGTCACAGTTTGTTTATCACTGTTTGTTTATTCATATTTCATTCACTCACCTTTAAATTCACCTGTATGTTTGTCCATGTTTTTTGTCACTTGCACATTTCGTACAGTTCTTGTTTCATATCACTCTTTGCCGTTGTTCATGCGTTTATATAAATTCATCTTCACGAGAACCTCAATTCTTGAAATCAGTTCATGGCCACCCTCACAAGCACCAAGATGGTTCATTCAACTTTCGGCATTCACTGGTTTAATTTTATAAACAATAGAAGTTAATTATTTCCCGAGACATTGGTATCAAATATTAACATCCCAAATACAATTTACCTGGGAACATGTAGGTGTGTTGCCATTATACATATTTCTTCCTAGCAAGCTTGAAGATGTAGTTGGCAGATCACAAATGTCCATTATATTTCCGCGTTAGATTGACATTAGTTATGATATTTGCATGCATTATCCCATGATTCCTGGAAGCAATAGATACGCAACTTGTTATGCAAAGCTGATCGTATGAGCATTCTGACTGATAGCCATCCCCATTATATCTCCCAGTATTATCATCAGGACTTAATTGACTGGCCGAGTTGTTCTTGCAGAATTTTCAAAATGTCATTTTCAAGGAAATAATGAAAATAAATACAAATTTTCAGAAGCCATTTTGAATATTCAGTTTAAGATATGAATTTCAACATGTAAATAAATATTTTGAAAATATTCTTGATTTTTTCTCTCTCCATAAAGTGGTCATTATGGTAATGAGACTTTTCTATAACTGGGCATATAGGTCCCAGGATTTTCTTTTTTTTATCTCATCATACATTTCAATATACCTGTTTTAAAAATCATTTGAAAATTTGTGAATGATTTTGTATTTCCTGTCTGAAATAATCATTTCAAATCCTTATCCATATTTAGTTTAAGGTTTAAGTTTTGATATTCATGGAAATATACTAGATGAAAGATTTGCATCAACACGAGTCACAATGCAAAATATAATTGGATTTTGTACAATTAAAGGCGTGAATGATATCCTGTATATATATATATATCCTCCGAATGTTGTCGTAACCTATGTATATGTCCAGTTGACCTGCAAATTGTCTTATATATGTGCACTATTATACAAATGCAAAATGTATGCATACATTATTTACAAAGGTGATGTATCTGACACAGAGTGAAACCTGTCTTAAATGACAAAGTTAGCTAAACCTGTCTTATACGACACATTCACCTAAACCTGTCTTATACAACACATTCACCTAAATCTCTCTTTTACGACACATTCACCTAAATCTCTCTTATACGACACGTACATGCTGTGACTTAGTTTCTTATTCAGTATGTTATAATTTGCACGAACCTGTCTAATCTGACACAGTGACATGAAACCTAGCTTAATGTCAGGAATGTTGTAAAAATTAGAGAGCTATAACTGCGCTTAGTCACGTTGTAATGAAGATATATAGCTATTGTAGGTAAATTTGTTTAATCTTAATGAACTCATTCACCCCTGACATTTCAAAATGAACTATTCCTCCTAGTTCCAACCTTTGAATTGGAAGAGTTCAAATATATGTCTTCAAGGGTAAATGAGTTAAAGTCAGGAATGTTGTAAAAACTCAGTTATAGCTCCGCTTCGTCATATTGTAATGAAGAAATAGCTACTGTAGGCGTATATGGTTTAATCTGTAAATCTACAATGGTATGTAAACTGTAGTTGCAAAAAGTCCTGGAGATGAAGAGTTATAGTCCCAATCTGAATCAACATTTTCAATACCGCCATATAATAGTTATAAAGGATCAGTGATAACAAAAATTACCTGTTTTATTTTCAGACAATATTTATTTTTCGTAGTTAAACAGATGCTTCCCAGCTGGTGCTTTAAAAATTCCTTCACTGTTTTGTTAGCTCACTTGATCATACTGGGGATAAATACCCAGCATTATTAACACAATATATAGGGCTGATCCTACATAGGTCAACATAAGTCGTGGAATGTTAAAATGTAAGGTTCACACTGACAGGGGTAGCCTGCCCTACCTGAGGTACACAGGAAACATTCTATAAGCTACCTGTAGATATATATGTAAAAGGAATATCAATGAAGGTAGGTGGCTGACCCGGCCCTTTCCCACGTTTACCTAACACAGATACCTGAATCTCATAATAATTTGAATATTATTCTCTCATCCCTATGTGTATAAGATGGAAATATCCAGGGTTAGAAAACAGTCACATATATAGGAGTGTAAAAAGATTATTTCTTAACTCATTTACCCCTACATTTTTAAAGTGGACTTGCCCAGTATTTGATATGGTAATTATAATAAGGTTCAAAAGTGACTTTAGAGGTGAATGGGTCAAATTAAATACATTGTTCCTGTGTGTATGAGAGGGATTAAAAATAATTGTCTTGTTACCGAGTTGACATGAATGACATCAAAATTGCACAGCAGTGACACAACGTCACAATGTTTTGTTAAAGTATGATTCCCTAATGCAGAAACTGCTGACGTGATAAAATTGAAAACTCCAGTAATGTATGAATTTATGTCTGATGGGATTTATTTTCCCGCACAAATTTCAGAGAAATGGCCAGGGGTACCTATGTAAAATCTCACTGATTATTTTGTTTTTGTGGACATAGTCTAGGGGGAAAAGCTGATATGTTTAAAACCGCAGCCAGTCCATGTACCTTTCCATGATATCTAAGCTTATAATGATGATTAGAATGAGAGGGGAAAATCCTGTTGATGTACCAGGTAAAAATATTCCACCAGATGGATTTTAACACAGGGCAAACTCCTTGACATGCCTGGGGTTTTACCCTATATGAACCCCCCCCCCCTCCCTTGGATGGAACTTCAGTCTGACAATCTTAATATGGCATGTAAATTATGACATCATGGAATTGTGATGTCATAATGAAGACCATGACATATCACAATTGTATTACATGACATCACATCAGGAAAATTGACACAAGAATTATGGCGATATTATTTATTGATGACCCAAGTTGTTGGGGTATATGGAGCCTTGTTTACGTGAATGATGAAGGGGCATATTCCCCAAGGGCTAATTATAGGCCCAAGGGAAATATATCTTAACTGAAGGTAAACAATTTTTCCTATGAACCCAACAGCAGGGCCTTTAATTAAGTGTTAATAATTACTGAATCGAAATTCAATTACAAACACATACAGTTTGAGTCATTGCCATGTTTTAATAACAAAGATTCTCGTCTGCTGAAAGGCCAAAAGGCCGTAACAGTAGACGTTAAACTGACAAAATAAAAATCAAATGAAAAATCAATTGAAATAAATTATTTAATTAATACACCGTATCAGCAATTAGTGAAAAATGTAGGAAAGGGGGATAACTCTTGCAATACATTGAGAGTTAGGATATCTTATCAATTTCTTTACATATCGAACCATGAATTTTTTCACAGCCATGTGATAGATTGGAATAAAGTTACGACAATGTAACATACGTCAAGTAAAACATGGTTTTATTATATATTTATCCTTTCTTACGTTTTCAAGCAGTTCCCTTCAGGTATAAATGAAGTATTTACACCCTCTACGTATATAAACAATCTAACAAGGCTTACATCTTGACACTGGAAATCATTAAAAGCTCTTTATGTATGTATGGCAATAAAGGGATGACAAAAAAAACCTTGATTATTTGGAAGTCTAAAAAATGGAACAATATATTATGGGTTCACTCCGTTGACCTTTTACAGACGTGGGCGGCTGACAGCTCTGACAATATTGCTCACTAAACTGAAGGTTTTAAGTCTTTGTCTGTCTTTTGTCCTATTTTGGTGTCATATTTACGTAGCACAAGGATATCTTCACCACTTCAAGTCGTGGGAAAACTGCATAGTTCCCAAATAATATTTTTATGATTAATACATACGTACAATAATTTTTAAATCATATAGCGCCTTTATGTGTAGGATGCAAATAAGAATTTTTTACAAAGCATAATTTGGTGACATTTGGTTTCTTATTATGTAGGAACCCTGTCACTATATATCTTTAGGAATAGAATCTGTTGGTCGGCCAGACCTGGATATGCATCTCAATGGTAGTGTAATAACGGTGTGTCTGATTTCGATTTTATATTGTGAGTTGTTGTTGTCTGCATTGCAGTCAATAAATTTCACATGTGCATGTCAATTTCAGAATATATTTCATTGTACAGGTCTTTCATACAATTCATTGAAAAATCATGTTTTAAAAACTGTTGTTTTTTTGTCTGAATCATATGCATTTTATGGGACAAGTAGAAATTATATTCGGGAAAGTAGATTTCTAAGGTCTACCTGCCTGGTGCAAGCAAGTGCTTAGAAAAAAATCTTAACATTTAAAAGTATGTATTTTATGGTTATCTACAGAATATGTTTGTCATCAGTCTTACACTATTTCTGAAACAGATTTTGATCAAACTTCCTACATGGGTCAATACAAATAAAAATAAATAAATATACATTTGAGATAGCACCCTATATAGCTAACATAAGCCACTCTAAAGCGCTTTACAGTACATAGATATACAATTGTATACAGTCAATACAATTAGCGTATATATTAATCAATACAATATTGTATTCATGTTTCTGGTCGCTGAAACCAATGTTTGTCATCATAGAAAATATTGGGCCATCTTTACGAAACTTTTTGCGGTTCTCCAACCCACTCACTGAAGATGACACCTGCTCAAACATTTTTGGTGATTTTTCAATATTTGTTTTGGCGGAAAAATCACTGAAAGATAAAGATAGTGATATTTCAAATAAAAATATGACATTTTACAAAAGAAATTTCCTTCCCACTGACAAATTTCAGTAGGGGACTGCAAACAAACATTTGTTAAGGATGGCCTAGAATGTATATTGTATGTCTGTATCCAACACCGAAATTGCAATGCCATCACACATAAATACATAGATTAATTGCACTATAATTTTAAAATAAGACGGAAGATTGTTCCATAAATCAACAGTTCTCTGCGTAAATGATTTTTCTTCTAATATTTTATCTTAATGCGATTTGTAAATTTTAAAGTAGATGAACTACACAGTATATATATTAGTGCTAGTACTGGTTAAAAAAGATTTGTAAACATCTCAATCTACCAGAAAGTAAATCTTTTAGCTACAATGCATGTGAACTAACCTTGAACTACTTTCAAAGGACCTCGAAGTGTAGATCAATTATGTTTACAAGGCCAAAGCTATTGAAAAGATAGCCCCTCACGAGGTAATAAAATACTTACACATGTACTTAAATGACGGTCCTTTTTAAAGCTCACCTGTACCATACTTAATCCTTGTTTGATATATACCTAGAGGTCAAAGGTCGTGTTGGATAAGCTGGAGGGGAAGCATTGATGAAACATATATAGGCTATAAGGTGTTCACCCCTCACATTTTAAAGTAGACTTCACACGTCATTAACTTAGGAATGGTCAATTTTCTGCTTGAGGTAAGACAGGATTATTATGTACTAGACATGTTAAGTTCCTTTAACTATGTGTAAAGAAAATATTAACTTCTCATTATTGTCGCTTTCTCTGTGTACATGAGACACGAGAAAAAAACACACCTGACATTATGCTTAATAAACTATATAGTGTACAGGTATATGACCATTTTGGCCTTCAGTGTTATAAGCTGAGGGCAGGAAATCTTTCATTAGATGTGTGACCAGGTGTGTTGAATAATATTGTTATAGAAAACTCACTGTCAAAGGATTAAAGGCATTTCTGCGAGGAGATCAGGCTTGAAAAAAAAAATTGTCAAAAAAACCAAGCACTCTCTGGCTTGAAACGACACATGATTAGTTGCATCATCGGTGAATTTTAAGTGATTATCCGACCATGCCCCAAGGCACATATTGTACAGGTGTAATGTGGTGTGTCAAGGATCAAACCTCACTCTGACGGGAATCAAATAAATACGTTGATTTTCAGCCAGAAAACACACTTATTCATTAGCTATATATAGCCACAAAGGGGAGATGTCACCGTCCCTCCCTCTTACACAGAGATAAATATTCACATTCCGTTGTCATAGCTGGACGATCTCGTGTACCTGGATATAGGGCCCTCGACGTGCAGGCTTACCTGTACACATGTGCAGAAAACCTCTGATCAATACGGACATGTGGATTCAACCCAAGGTATGCACTACCGTATAACTTCTACAAGGATGAGGAAGATATAGAATTTCTGTGTCGCTTTAAAACCAGGGGTGTCCCTGAGGAAGATTAATTCGGAGGAGATAATCATTTTGTGTATATGGGTGGATGACTATTTACATCAGTGTAACATGCTGTGTTGTGACATCTAGGAATGTTTCGTGAGGCCCATCTTTGTGTCGTGAAAAGTCAAAACCCCGATGATTCTAGGTAAGTCTCGGATTTTGTGGTAAAAATTTAGGACAACATGTACATGTATGTAAATGTGAAATGGTTACGGGTGGTGAGGGATATAAATAGAAGGTACTATCACAAGCGATCAATTACAATATCTATATAAATACATTATGAGGTATTCAAGGCAAGATGCCTTGGGGTGGCAGGTCTATTATATATACAATGTGTACATGTAACTCGTCCGTGAGGTTTGCAACATTCAGATTTCCTGTAAAATGTTACTCTCTAGTTGTACTGTTCAGACTTTTAATAATGTTTAAGGATGCTCGTACCACTGGCAAAAACTTCAATAAAGTATTGGAAACCATTTTTTTCCGCCATGACTATAGCTTTGATAAATCATTTCTGAAAAGAAAAACCATACCTTACGGGATTTTTATGAGAAATGATGAGGATAGAATAAACAAAATATAATCAACAATAGTTTTTTTGGTGTAAAATTTCAGTGGATTCGAACCCCGGACTACAGGTTGTATTACAAGTCTAACTTTAGGTGTTAATGGACACGGTGAGGCATTTTCAGTAATTTATATCATAATTAAATTCAGCTTATTACAGGTTGCTTAAAAAGATTTGCAATTTTAATTTACATTTTAAGCATGTTTAGCCTTAATGTTAGAGAGTAGGTTTGAGGGAATGGCCTTCACAGTTTATGATCTTACGATACAATGAAGGTAATGAATTAAAGGTTATATATGTATATAAAACCGTTACTGTAGACAATAAAAACCCAGGAACACTAAATAGCAATTAGCAGACATGTATAGATAGTCGCATCGAGATGTTCTAAGGTGCTTTAACCCCTTGTCTGTCTAGACTTGTTCATGTAAGTGGTGAAAAAATAAAAATCCTTGAAATGCAGATATGCTGGTATAAAAAAAATCTAGCACATACATGTCTAACCTTGTTATCAGTATCATAACACCCGCTATGTTAGTTGTGTTATGAACACACATTTATATTAAGGTTCCCTGTTCCATGCAAATGCACTGCCGTTTTTTCCCCCTTAACTTCTGTTTGGATATAATTGGAGCACATTTAGGCTCGTACGCTTCTTTTGTCCGAGTACGTAACTCAATCAGTTCCAGCGATGGTACAACATGTATAACAATCTGAAGTCCAGGGTTCGAATCCCGGTCTGCATAGCCCTGTAGAATATTTTACGCTCGTTTGTTGATTATATTTTGTTTATTTTATCTCCATTATGTTTCCATAAAAGTCCTACAAGGTATACTTTTCTTTTCAAAAATGCTTTATAAAAGCTATAGTCATGCCGGTAAAATAAGTTTCAAATTCATTATTTCATTTTTGATAGTGGTACGAGGGTCCTTAAGAACACCTATCAGATCTAAAACTGTGATTGGCTAATAATTTTCCTTTGTTTCCATTGTAATGTCACAACTGCATGGAGTCACACACTTCCAATACCAAGGAAAAAGACTTGAAAGTCAGAATGTTGACATTATACATTTCAAATCACCCTGAGAAAATGTTAACTCGTTCACCCCTGAAATTTCACTATGAACTATTCCAACCTTTGAATTGCAAGAGTTCAAATGTGTCTTCAGGGGTGAATGAGGTAAACAAATTTTTGCATCAAATTTTGTTTTTGTGGTAAACTGAACCTCAGACATAAAGCTTTTTGGGGAGTCGGCCTTCCTTAGTTTGAATAAAAGAAACGGGTGTAGCCGATGTCTACGAATTCATTACGTACAAAAACCCTTTCAGACGTCCTTTGTACAGAATGTATTAGAAACATATATCGGCTGAAAGAGGTTTGAATGAGATTTTAAAACCACTTTTTATATACGTATAAGTGCAGATTCTACACAGCCTTCCCATACAGGTGATCAGATCTCATTTCCTGTACAGCCACGGTATCCTGACCCACCTTAGTGTCAAACTGTGGGGATATAAGCCGTAATCTGTCGCCTTCCTCTAGGCTATCATAGAATTGGGTAAATCTAGTTAGAGAATTCATTTCAAAGTTACGGGTAAATAATTATATAAGTAGTAGGCAAATTCTTTGATCTCAGCTTCATTTGACAGAACAGATTGGATTTATGTATGGTTAGCTTGCGACATGAAAATATTTCACTCGTAAAAATTAATTGAAAATTTATCGGAAATAATCATAAGGTAAAAAAAAACTTTGGTCTTTGCGATTTGATAAAATCATTAAAATACTTAAAGAAAAAAAAAGAAAAAAAGAAAAATGTAAAAATTGTTTCTGTTTGAAATAAAAACCTTTTACATTTTGTACATTATCAATACTGTACATAGAATTATCGCTAGATCTTTGTTTGTGTAATGGTGTATAAAGATAACCAAACTTAGAATTTTTTACGAACATGTTTTATTACCTATCAGGCCGGGAGACATAATAGGCCGGGTATAATAACATAATAAACAGTAGTTCAAATACCTACCGGAATCTGCACTCTCCCCCTTTCAACATTTCAAAATACATGTAATGAAAAAATAGTTCATGGAAATCAATATATTAAGTACACAAATTGTTTCCAGTGGTTTTTGTGGCCAGGGGGGCAATACAAAATGATCTGAGACAACATGTTATAAATATAGATACATACAATGATTGACAGCTATAGATTGAATTTCAAACCGCATTAAATAAATATCATGACACAAGGGATTTTCATTTCATGATGAACAAGAATTATGAAATGTACATGTGTTGCTGAGGTGAATGATAATAATTTTAAATTAACTTTCATGTCTTTTTAAAAAATTTAAACTTCACCTGCAGCTTGCATATAATATATGCTGCATTTAATTTGATGGCATTTTAGTGGTGTTGTCCAAATTAATAAATTTAATTGATGTTTAGTTATTTTACGCTCGACTTTGATTACGGTAATCTATCATGATTTTCTTTGATTGATTATGGTTTCGCTATAACATAAAAAAGTTTAAGCGGTACGTATTGAAATTTGGAATAAACCTAAAAACTTATTAAACAAACAGTTTCACTCTTAATATTCACCTTAAACTGCAGTCAAATAATGTGTTTTTCTATAGCTAAGTATAGCTAAGTATCAATCACATTTTACCCATTTCGATGAATGCCTTTCTGTTTATTTTCTTTTAATTTTACGATCGATCCATGATCAGTCATCAATCTTTTTAGAAATATTTATTATCCATCACAAATTTCGAAGCAATTAAAATCCCAACAATAGGGATAAGTATATGCATGTAGTATATGTGAAAGTGCAGTATACTGAAAACCTCAGAATAATATATATATGTGTGTGTATGATGCTAGTATTGCAATCAGCCCTGATAATGTTAATTAGTTGGACATATTTTCTGCTTGTGCACATTAACATTTACCGCAACAGGAAATAAATAGAAATAGATCGGAAATGGAAACTGCAACACGAAACCACAATTGTAATTACATGTGTGGGCTGTGTTTATGGGGCTGTGTAAATTGCCAATAAAATTGTGTAATAAAGTGAAAGTAAGCTAGACCAGTGAGACTGAGGCGGACACTTATTTGAAGGAGACTTGACCACATCTCTGGACAATTATTTGAAGGAGACTTGACCACAATTTCTGGACAATTACTTAAAGGAGACTTGACCACAATCTCCGCAATCTGTTGTACCATATCATTAGAATGTCTGTAGTGTTAACGATATAATTGTACTGAAGGGCACAGCTTTTATAGTCTCATTTCCTGTCCTCGTTATTGACACCAGTGTATTACCGACAGTTACATGTAATCGTGTCCAAATCAAGACACAAAATATGGCATTCTGACCAGCATTTATTGACCACACTTTGGAAGAGTTAACCCTTTCACCACTGCAGACCATAATGGACTCACCCAGATCAATGCCTGGTAGAGTCTACTTAAGTTACATAGGGGTGAAAGGGTTAATAGTTTGTGTTTGTATGATTTATAATTATGCATACAATTATGTTTCAATTTGGATACAAGGTATTGTGAATATTTCATAAAGTTTGATTTGTTATCATTGATAAGAATTAAGAGATTAGTTGCCATTAAGTCATTGATTTTGTGCAAAACACATATTCTGTACCAAAATGGGACACACTTAATTCATCTTGATGCAATTAACACAAGAAAATAAAATGCAAAAAAAAATTATCATTCAAATTCTCAAATATATTGCTTATAAATGTTTAGAAAAAATCAATTCAAATCTGTTTTTTTGACTGATTTGGAGGGATTGTATTTAGAAAATTAACTTTTGCGTTAGATTTATTTAACATGCAATTTTGTTTACTTGAAGTAAATATAGTACTGTTAGTTATTTAATTATGGTAGTTGTCTCCCCTATTGTCTATAAGTGCCGACTGTATGCTTCCAAAATATTTATACAGACATACAGAACATCTCATGGTTACAGTATATGTTAATAAATCAACACATGTGTATCAACTCATTTACACCTGAAGACACATTTGAACTCTTCCAATTCAAAGACTGGAATAGTACATTATAAAATTTCAGGGGTGTAGGAGTTAATGTAAACCAAGAAGAGGTCTCAAAAGAATAATTTCTATTGCAATGGTCAGTGAGGAGCTTGTTTCTATGGCGATGAAATTGATGACAGATAAACCCGATAATTAATCAAAAGCATCTTGATTGACAGCTCAAGTTTGGGAACTTATTTCCTTAAGAAATACTGCCATAATTCTCTGAGTTTCGTTGTTTTCCAATCAGTTGATCAAGACTGTACACCTCTTGCATTGTAACTGATACTAAATCATCTCTGGGTGATCTAGACGACAGTAAGGGGATATATATGTATATGTCATTTTTTTTCTTGTGACATTAATTACTATAAGTACACACAGGTCACCAGGTTTATGTACATTGTGTACTTGTAAAATGGCGTACGTACCGCACCAGAACACTTGTAAAAATTGTCTGCTTGTTTTAACACCGAAGTATAAATCAACACTTGTCCAATGCTAAGCTAATTTTCTGTATTGGGATCACTTTGACAGATAAGGAGAAGAGAGTGTCCTGTCCACACATTATAATAGCTGGACCCGCAATGTTTAGTCTAGAATTAGTCTTGCTGATAAGCAGGTAATTTTACGGTTGTTGACAGATACATATCTTTCCAACAGTGTTCTGCTATCTTGCAATCAGATTATGCACAAAACTTCTTCCAAGTTTCAAGAAACCCCATACCACTTACAAAAAACGTATCTCTGAATGTGGAAATGTATCTACCGGTAATGGCATGGAAATATCTTTAGTGAAACATTTCTAAACAGAAACCCTGTAGTACTCTTTGTGGAAAATCTATGAAAAAAATGATAGGAAACAATGAAAAAAGTCAAGGAATTGAGGGCAGGTTATTGTTTGTATGAAAAACTAAAATGGAATTTCAAGTATTTTGCTTGCAGTGAAACACTGGAATCCATATAACTGGAATAGTGAAAAAAGACCTGATAAAAGATATATTTTTTAAGTGCAAGAAAATTGAAAATAGACTATTGAACAAAATTACTACAGGAATTTTCCACAAAGAAATAATTTTCCATTACACTTCTTCTTTACAAACGTCTTTATAAATATAAGTAATAAAGTGTTCAAGACCATATTGTAAACTGCAAAAGGCAGGTTAACTACAAAACACTTTGATAATATTGAGATTGCATAAACCACTTTATGAGCTTGTGGAAAACTGAATATGAAATTCTGCTTACTGATATGTATGCTGTTACCTGAATAAATGCCGAGTATCATTTGTGTATTTATGGAATTCAACAGAGACTCGGAGACTCACAGACCGACTGTTTGACCTTGGGGTTTATACAGTGTATCATACAGGGGTCAGAGTTCAGATCAGAGAGAGGCCGTGTTTGTCACCCAAAGTTTGTCCACTGGATCAAGTTAAAATCCCTTCAAATGTGTTTGTGTATTACTCAGACTGTTTGAAATACAAATAGACATGTCAGCTCGGACGTATAATCTCTAACCGGAGTGATAAATCTATGTTTCACCGCAAATATTGATGAATTAGTCAGCAAAGCCTCGCACCTCAATAAATCTACTTATTTTATTTCTTCATGTCTTGATGGATAAGAGCTTGTAAAACTAATAATGGATATATCAAATTATTTGGCCTGACAGACATCATCATAAAAATATTTTTTTTTTAAATATAAACATTTCCTGATCAAAGTCCAATAAACCTTAGCTGACAATTCTGTTGATATAGTTTCCCTGTAGCGACTTGACGAATCGACAAATTATGTTTAATTATCTCATGTTATTATGATTTGATGTCACCGTATCAGATGTACTGTCACAAGTTTAGTTATTGTTAAGTACATACTACAAGTACAGAGAGACCATCTTATATACAAATCATTATAGTTCTAATATACACACCTGCCCAAAAACTATATCTGGTAGTACCCAGTGTATATCTTTTCACGAATATCTAATTATTTGCTTTTTTAACAAGATGTAATTATCTCATGTTCGTGGGGCTCATATATCAAGGCTGTACTGATTGAAACTAGTTCACGGGATTAACTCATTCACCCCTGAAGACACATTTGAACTCTTCCAATTTTAAGGTTGGAATAGTTCATTATGAAATTTCGGGGTTGAAATACTTAAATTTCACACTACATTGACAGGAAAAAGATATTGGCATCAAAATGATAATTTTGTATTTGGGTGTTTGGATTTATTTTACAAATGTTTTATCAAAATAGCGTAAAATCTTATATTGAGTTGGTCTTTTATCTATATTATTTGGTAGTAGGTCTTTTATTTTATCTCTGTTTATTCATGTTATTATAATTCTTGGGGTATTTAATGTCGCGCTATCTTTGGTGACCCCTAATATAGTTAAATTATTTATCCCTGGAGAAAAATTATTAACTGTATTGTGAAAAATAGACAAAAGGTGACAAATAAAATTACCAAGTATACAGTTGAAAACAAATGAAAACTGAAAAATAGAAAGTAAACTTTTGATCACATATCCAAAAATACAGCACATTTACATGACAGTAAAAGCATGAAGATTAGACTGTGAAATTTCAAAAGTGGAAATTTGATTTGAAATAAAGAAAATTGCAAAACTTTGCATCACGCATGAAAGTGGAGGTACATGTATTAGTCAAGTGCCATATAGGAAAAGTTATAAACCAACACCACAACAAATGGAAAGCCATTTACAAAAATAACTCTTAAAATATAAGGAAGTGAAACCATGCAGATATCGATGGGCTCAGGAATGATGAATATTTTGCTATGAATATAAAAAGAAAACAGATTTAGCAGTGAAATCTACCTAGGGTAGGTATCTAAACAACTACATGTAATCTCAAGAGATCCAACCGTTATGGCTGTAATTTACAGTTTTATCTTCACCTTTCTATTAGAACACATACTATTTAGTGTAAGGGGCCTCTTCACAAGCTGTAAACCTGTTTGTAATCTCCGGATGTGGGAGGAGGCTATAAACAATGGAAAAGTCCCAATATTGTAGGCCTTTCAGATCAAGTGACCCGTTCTCCTTACTTCCTTCATATACACAATATCTAGATGTAAGCATATGTAAGTGTCCTTCAGTTTTGTAAAGTAATTAAATAAGTTAAAAAAAAATGTGATAACTAGTCAATATATAGCAGGGATTTAGTTGGTTTTGCAGGGATTTAGTTGGTATAGCAGAGATTTAGTTGTTACAGCAGGGATTTAGTTGGTATAGCAGGGATTCAGTTGGGTTCAATTCAAGCAGTATTTCAGCTGAACAACCTATCTATAAATTTACAAGAACCCCATTCGTTATAAGTGCCCTCTATCCATTTTGTCTAGTTTAAGTGACTCATTCCTTCACCATTATTTACTACCTGGTAGCTTTCAAAAATAAGGTATTTATTATGGCTATTTCTTTAGACTTTTGGAAGGTTCTGCCATCATTCAGATGTTCCTAAAATTCTTAACACCCGGGGTATTTATTAGATCTATTAGGGTAGAACTGCTTCATAACTTCTGTACTGTTTCTAATAAATGCTGTAATATAAACCTTATAAATGGTTAATTTATTAGTACCTACAGTCGGATTTAAGTGGTGTTAAACAGGTTTTTATTGTATAACTTATTAAGAATTTAACTCATTCACCCCTGAAGTTTCAGATTGAACTATTCCAACCTTTGAATTGGAAGAGTTCAAATGTGTCTTCAGGGGTGAATGAGTTAAAGGAAGAATTTTTTAAGACCAGGAAATATTATCAGAACCAATATATGCTACAGTTATGCTGACTATTGGAATGCGACAATGTAAACCTAATATTGAAATGAACTTCAACTCATAAATGATATTTATTATGTCGATAATAAAAGGCAAGATAAATCTTTATAAACCAAGCAATAACTTATTTAAAAAAATGTTACAGCAGTATTAAATTTTATGAAATCAGTAACGATACAAAAGTGACGGATATTTACGTTATGACAGGAAACTGGACATATGATGTGGAAATTTGTACACCTTACTTTGCTGACACGATAACAATATCCCATGTACATTATAGTTAACTACAGGAAACTGGAGGTACACTGAAGACGCCCTAGTACACCTGACACACGAATCATCTCGGGGTGGCGACATACATATATAGTCACGACCATCGCTAAGTACTGTATTAGGTCAGTTTCTCAAAATACTGTATACAATCTGATGTCTAGTCTATTACAATGGTATGAAACTGTATATTTGGACTGGAAGATCAAATTACTTCTTCGTTTGGCTTATAGTTGATATGTTGGTATCATTTCATGGAAGTGTGTCAAACGTGTTCTCATTGAATTGTGTACATCAGGGAGGATTTCGTTGACATTGACATCGGGATGACCACACAACAGTTAACTTACTGAGGATATATGTCAACACTGCTGTCTACGATACTATTTGTGTATTTCCTTGTCTGGAATTGTCAACAACGTAGATACCAGTGTTTACACGCGTACTGTCATCGACAGCAGGAAATTAACAAATATATCTGAATAGAGGCAGAAGCAACTATATATTTGCAAATGATAACTGAAATTTATAAAGAAAATATGGATGAGCAAATTATGCATCTATGAGGAATCAAATCTAAAAATGGGGTAAGTTTTAGTAATAAGGTACACCTAAGTAAAGATATACCAATCGACAGATAAATGAAATCTTTAAAGTATTTCTAAAGGCAACAGAATCTGGAACAAACTTAAGCTGTATATAATAGGTTACAAATGTCTTCAATTTAAAGCTTTTCTTGACCTGAAAGCTTTTAAGAGTTTATTCCTATTTAAAAGAAACAGCAGAAAAACATCTATTCAAAGTCTGAGGTTTTATCATCTGTTTTAAAAGGTTAACGTGAGACAGTAAAAACTTCTTTCCCTAGGCCTGTATTATTGGTTCTGCATCTAAAAATCTGTAGTCTATAATTTTCAACACCAGCCTGAAATTTACTGTTATTCTTACACATCCAAGTTCTATGACACGGTTTGTGTAATAGCTAGGGAATCTGTACCTGTAAGTTTCTCACCTGTACCGTATCAGTTCAAAGGTAGACAGATTTGTGATGTCAACCACCTTACAAATATTATATACAAGTAGGAAGATTGGATTTAGGACAAATGACAAAATGTGATGAAGAAATGGGACAGTGGTTATTATTTTGGGTGTTTGTGCATCAATCATGTTGCATGTGGAATATATTTGATGTGGGATACACACTGGCTACAAACTGGTACCCACATAAACATTCAATCATTAATGCCAAACCAGGCCAGTATCAACAATCACTGGCGACAACCTGATACTCACAAAAACATTCCATCATCAGTACATCTTGTGAAAATTTGTTTTCATACAAACATCCATCATCGTATCTTTAGGATACATATTTTTATATAGATTCCATCTTTAATTTCTAATCAGTTTAAATAATCACTGGCAGCAATCTGATACTCACAAAAACATTTCATCCTCTTCATCTCGAGAAAAATTTGCTCTCATATAAAAACATGTATTATGCATGTCCCATATACTGTTTAGATAATTCATATATTATACAAGCATAACATTCGAAGGGTCAGGTGATATGAGATTTTACCTAGAAATTATATTTTTGACCCTCATGTATATATTTTCATCATTTAGTTTAACCGAGATATATGCTATCTGTAAAACAAACAAAAAATAAAAAATTCTCCAAAAAACAGATATATAATAATTTTCAGAAAATTAATCATGACCTTGCAGAATCTATTATTGAGAGCATTAATTTACAAAATAAAATTTTCAGAAATAAATTAGACATGAATATACCTCTATTCATCAAATGGCTTATTGTCTACCACAAAACCTGCTTCGTTTAGAAGGTCAAGGGAAAACAATAGATCTTAAAAAAATAATTATAATCTACATGAAGAAAATCGACAATAGGCATTGCGGCGGGTTAGAGGTGTATTAGGAGAGATAAGTTTTAGGTAACAAGTTTAAACAGGGTTTCAGTTTTACGAATCAATTATAACCTTGACATTTCTTAGCTAATCAACACAAAATGATGTTATGTAAACTTCATTCAGGTCTGTCAATGAGGAAAAATATTCTTTGTGATAAAAGTTATGGCAGTTCCAAATGTGTTGTGATTTACTTCCCTATTTTTCATTGTACTTATATATATATATATATGATACCTGTTCAAAAGTTAAAAAAAGATAACCATGTTTGATTAATGTTGAAGTAATCAATACATTGTTTTCGTGCTGTGTATTTTGTGACAGAAATGCCAAATCAAATAAATGGCATGACATAATGATAAAATTTATTGACAAACAGGTGAATCATTAGAAAGGATGGGTGTCGTTTCTAACGGAGAGATCGGTCGGGGTTACACTGGGTAAACATGTCAGACACACCTGTGTCACATATGAGGCAGTATTTAACTGTCGCACTATATACATGTATATATCTGGGCCTTAGATTTTCATTAAATCTGAATAACAAGGCAGCGTAGCCTCTAATACGGATGCTGTAACAATGGCGTGTACAATGCAACACCTGTATAAGGCGGGACAGATTATTACAGCGAACTGGTCCGACATCGGCTGATTGCTAACTCCCTTTGTTGTTTACATTCGGCATGATGTAACGAAGGCTATGATGCTGATGATTTCTGATTTAGAACATCGTTGATTTTGCATTTTCGATGTTACCTAGATGGGTTTGTCCTGAGTAAATAAAAGTTACAACTTTAGCGGTACACGTCTGTGAAATTATAAACACAGCACGAAATCCTTTGAAATGAGAACTTGGAAATTGATAATGCAATATGCAACTTATCCTAGAATGTTGCAACTGATGACAAAATGTCATTTCAATATCCCCTTTAAGGTAAGGTCTTGAATTCAAACCGAATTAGGAAAATGTCTTTATGGTCGAATAAAATATAAGCACATTCACACACAGCTTTCATGTTTGTAGAAATGAAAATGCTTGTAAGGTGTGGCCCAAAGCTACACATTTTTTGTGTACATATTAGGTGCGTTAATTGATAATAAATATAAATGTCATCAATCTTGTGAGTGCTGTTTCCGTGCTTGTAATGTGTTTGTCATCACGTACTTGTTCATCGTTGTTGTCCAGCTTTCATTGACAATTCATCGTCATCATCATATCATCATTGTTGTCATCATCGTTGTCAGTGCTGTCATCATTGTCATCTTGGTAATCAGTCGAACTAAAGAGGTCTGTTGACTGTGTTTGAACATGGTCCATATCACTGAAGATAAAACAAATTTTGTCTCTAAAATGCAGCCATTTTATTTCAAATGCTCATAAGAAGACTATTTGTTGTGTCAATTTTTAGAATTCATAAATTACGGTAAAAATCTTCTGTTTTTGCGTTCCCAGATTTTTATGGATTTGACGAAATGGTAAATTTTTCAGGATCTATTTTTGCACAGATTTCAGGCCAATGGGCTATGTATGGCACATAGTTATGAATAAAAGATGGAAAAAAAATCTACTAATTTTGCGAGTCATGTTTTTAGCAGAAATATTGTTGCCACAGACATTCAAACCCCTAAACAAAACAAAAAAACTTACAGTAAATTGGCCATTTTCAGAGAACAGATTGTTTTTGCCAATATCATGTAGGTACGTATCATATGCTTTAAAATTCCATGCATTGTTCATTAACTGTTGCACTTTCTGTAGGTGTGTCGTCTCCAGGATCTCATTATCCATGTCATCGGCACCAATTTCATCTCATCATTTGCATATTTGTGTATTCCTTTCAGGTCAGAGTCAGCTACGAAAAAGCTGAAAAAGTTTTTCAACACCATTCGTTTTATCTCCAAATTACAACCAAGGTGAGACAATGTAGTTATCTCCCTTTCTGCATGTGACTTACGTGCAGTTTTTTATTAACCAATCAAAAAATGGAACATATCTGGAACTGTAGCTTGCTTTAAATTTTCTAATAATGTGACTGTCTGTTTAACTATTGCACAGCATACAGAATGTGTCAGCCACTTGGGTCTAAATCGTTGTAAGTTACTAAAAAAATATTTGCAGTTTCGGATGGAGGTTGAAAATGAACCAGTACGATTTTCTTGTATTTATTCTAGTCGCCAGATTTCAGAATGTGTCAGCTTGCATGATTGGTTCATTCAATTTCCAACTTGAAACTTCATCATAATTATATTTATTTTTTTTCTTAAAATTTTTGCAGTTATGTATATTAAAGATGTATCGTATTCTAGTGCATGAATACAGTTATATACACTGTAAATACACTGTAATAAATACAATGTTTGCAATGCAAGGCACACTATGCCACATAACAGTTATATATTTAATAAGTTATATATAATTAACTTATATGCATAAAAAAACATGCTTGTAATACAATTAATAAGTGAACTTACATGCATACTATTTCATAAAAAAAATGTATCTACAAACAATTTCTAACCTATTTACTTTCTTTCCTTTTCTCCTTTTCTTGAAATTATTTCTCTGTTTCTTTGTATTATATTCATTTGTGAAAAAATATTTGGGGGAGTGTTCGATGTGTTTAAAGTAACAATGAAATCAAATTTAGAGTAATGCTGAAATCAGATGAAAAATAACACTGAAATCAGATGAAAAATAACACTGAAATCAGATGTAAAATAACACTGGAAAAATAACACTGAAATCAGATGTAAAACGATTCTGAAATCAGATGTAAAATAATGCTGAAACCAGTTTAAAAGTGAGATGTGCACTGAAATAAGATTAAATTAATAACGCTGAATTCAGATACAAAATTATAAACATTTAAATCAGATTTAGAATCTAATGCGAAGTGAACATCTTTTTAAAAACTTTATGTATTGTATCAAAGCGGTTGTTTATTAATCCTATATAGATACATGTTTCATACCGCGTAACAACTATATATATATGGTGGTGGATGTATTGGGGACACACTACAAGTGTTTGGTGTATTCTGTTCTTTGTCCTACACAGCTGGTAGCTGGCTAGTATATATTTGATCTTATTTCACTGTTTACATGAATATCTATATGAAATCAACATTTGTAAAATTTTCATACATTTATTTATATGTATATTATAAAAACATTAAATTCAGTCATGGTTTCCACTCGGAAAATTTGAAACGTAAATATTAATTGTTCAATAAGAATCTGATACATATTAATGTCATGATCATAAATTATTGTTTATTTTTCAATTTTCTACATTATCATTGACTGGATCACAATCGTGTGGAAGTCCACGATTCATAATATTAACTTGATGTTACTATTTTTAGAAAAAGGTCAATGTTCTCTATATGGCATAATTTTGCTGTAATGTTAAAATGCTTTTTACCATATGCAGTATTTCTTGTAGTGACTCGAAAAGCAATATTAACCTTAACTCTGTTTCGGTCATTGTCTTGTTTGGGTCCATATAACCACATATTCATTGCAACAAAAGTCAATAATTAATAAATATGATGTATACTTGTAGTGTAAGTCAGTTATTTTCATGTTCTTAATTTCCTGTCTTTGTAGAGAAAATTGAAAACAAATGTATCAAGCTTGTGGAAAAAATGCCATGAAATAATGAAGGTTAATTAAGAGTCGAAAAAGGGATGATAAAAATGTATAGACAGTTGTAACTGCTGTACATGATCCAGGTAATCCATGTATGTATATAGTCACCAGATTCAAATTGTCCGAAATACTGGACAATTGTACGGTAGCTGTTCATGAGTCAGATATATGTTCATGTAATTTCCAGACTCCAGTCATCCAAATAACAAGAGTCATTCCTTTTAAGCTGAATTAGATACACTTTTTTTTTCAGAAAAAAAATGGCATGACTAATTATAAGAATGGGAAAATGCATTGTACATTTAAAAAATCCATATTTCCTTCCACCTGATTGATCGAGTGTGCACACTTAACGCTGTGCTGGAATGGAATGCATGACCTTTCCTCTACTAAACCAAAACGATATGTTTCAACCGTACTGCATCGCAGCATGTTAGCTAACTCTTAGAAAGGCATGCTTGTACAACCAAGGACATATAGTGATCTTTGGGAATTTAGTCATATGATAGAAGATGTTAAAAAAAAAGTGTTCTGCATGTCCTGATAAAGCTAGTCTAAGTGACTCATCACGAACGGGGCACTCGGGATTACGGTATCACATCACGGCCAACAAAAACGTGGATATCTGATATCAGACTCCCGAGTGCTTTTCTTCGTGCAGTTTGGGATGGTTTTCTGGTGTAAATTCTAGCTGTGAAGAAAAAAGAAAATACATCAATTTTGTTAATTGATTTTGTGTCAAAAAACCTGAACAGATTAAAGACATATGCGCACCAGAGTCATTAGTATTTTGGAGGAATACATTTTCAATGAGGATGTTATATTTCTCCCTAATGATACATTGTATTGGTAGGAATTTATCATTATGTATTTTTGGAGATCGGTCTTGGATTGAAAATGGAATAAATCATCTCCAAATCATGTGAAATTGGGAAGTTTTAAATTTTGATAAATTGTGAAATGGAATAAATTTTTCAACTGTTTTTATTGCTACTTTAAAATTATGTTATCTTCTGTGTAACATGTTATTCATAGATTACTTGAAAAGAAAGCAGAAAGTATTCAAGAAAGAAATTAAATTAATTTTCCTTTTTTGAATTTGGGAATTTCACCCTAAAAATTTGGAATGGTTTAATTTAGCCTATTTAACAGAAAATAGGGCTGAGAGCGCAATTAAACAGGTGATCTGTTAATTGTTAGAATAGAAAACAATGAAGTGTTTATCTCAATTACCACTACATATTTTAACTGGACTTGCCCGGTTACATGTTAGATGTCAAACTAGCACAGTACCATTCTCAGAATATTGCAAAATTTATTTTTCCAAATTTTGCCCTTGGATTTAAAAAAAAAAGTCACCATCTGTTGAGCTTGACCCACCCTTGAATTCAAATTTCACAATTTATAACTGTAGCAATTGTCACAATACATGGTGATTTTGCCCTCCCATTCACAGAACCAAAATATATTTGGGTCTTAAACTTTCTCAGTTCATGTGTTAGCCCCCTGGGTTTATAAGTTACAGTTTATATGTTAGCCCCCTGGGTTTATAAGTTACAGTTTATGTGTTAGCCCCCTGGGTTTATAAGTTACAGTTTATCTGTTAGCCCCAAGGTTTATAAGTTACAGTTTATGTGTTAGCCCCCTGGGTTTATAAGTTACAGTTTATGTGTTAGCCCCCTGGGTTTATAAGTTACAGTTTATGTGTTAGCCCCCTGGGTTTATAAGTTACAGTTTATCTGTTAGCCCCCTGGGTTTATAAGTTACAGTTTATGTGTTAGCCCCCTGGGTTTATAAGTTACAGTTTATGTGTTAGCCCCCTGGGTTTATAAGTTACAGTTTATGTGTTAGCCCCCTGGGTTTATAAGTTACAGTTTATGTGTTAGCCCCCTGGGTTTATAAGTTACAGTTTATGTGTTAGCCCCCTGGGTTTATAAGTTACAGTTTATGTGTTAGCCCCCTGGGTTTATAAGTTACAGTTTATGTGTTAGCCCCCTGGGTTTATAAGTTACAGTTTATGTGTTAGCCCCCTGGGTTTATAAGTTACAGTTTATGTGTTAGCCCCCTGGGTTTATAAGTTACAGTTTATGTGTTAGCCCCCTGGGTTTATAAGTTACAGTTTATGTGTTAGCCCCCTGGGTTTATAAGTTACAGTTTATGTGTTAGCCCCCTGGGTTTATAAGTTACAGTTTATGTGTTAGCCCCCTGGGTTTATAAGTTACAGTTTATGTGTTAGCCCCCTGGGTTTATAAGTTACAGTTTATGTGTTAGCCCCCTGGGTTTATAAGTTACAGTTTATGTGTTAGCCCCCTGGGTTTATAAGTTACAGTTTATGTGTTAGCCCCCTGGGTTTATAAGTTACAGTTTATGTGTTAGCCCCCTGGGTTTATAAGTTACAGTTTATGTGTTAGCCCCCTGGGTTTATAAGTTACAGTTTATGTGTTAGCCCCCTGGGTTTATAAGTTACAGTTTATGTGTTAGCCCCCTGGGTTTATAAGTTACAGTTTATGTGTTAGCCCCCTGGGTTTATAAGTTACAGTTTATGTGTTAGCCCCCTGGGTTTATAAGTTACAGTTTATGTGTTAGCCCCCTGGGTTTATAAGTTACAGTTTATATGTTAGCCCCCTGGGTTTATAAGTTACAGTTTATGTGTTAGCCCCCTGGGTTTATAAGTTACAGTTTATATGTTAGCCCCCTGGGTTTATAAGTTACAGTTTATGTGTTAGCCCCCTGGGTTTATAAGTTACAGTTTAAAGCTGTGTTAGCCCCCTGGGTATATAAGTTACAGTTTATATGTTAGCTCCCTGGGTTTATAAGTTACAGTTTATGTGTTAGCTCCCTGGGTTTATAAGTTACAGTTTATGTGTTAGCCCCCTGGGTTTATAAGTTAGAGTTGATATGTTAGCCCCCTGGGTTTATAAGTTACAGTTTATGTGTTATCCCCCTGGGTTTATAAGTTACAGTTTATATGTTAGCCCCCTGGGTTAATTTAAAGATAAATACGGTAGAAAATACATCAACTGATATATTAGATCTACTTCTGAGTTAACAGGATTTGTGTGTCAGTCTGTTACCTTGAAGGTGTATTGTGATTATATATGAATGATTACAAGTAACACAAGAAATACATCATCATCGCAGTGACAATGATTTGTTTGAGTGATATATTATATTACCTAGATACTTTAAAATGGAATAAAAGAGTTAACATTTAAACACATCTGTCATATAATATTATTTAAATGAAGCAAAATGGCATACGTTTGACATTGATATATTATCAGCGAGTTTTATAAGATTATAAAACCATAAATCAAAACCTTGTAATTTTCACAAAATGAAACCCATTAAACTTATAGTGTAATTGTAATTAGTGATTATGAAATAGAGAAGTTAAAACTAATGAAATATTTTAATGTTAAAAGATTTGTGGAGTTTCCACTAAGTCCATCTGTTTATTGATGTATTTCCCTCTAGATGCTCAGTGATTTTTGTAGAATTTTTTCAGTCATGTCCAGAACATATGTTTTCAAAATTTTGGTAAGTCCCATTGCTAAGAGATATTATATAGCAGTTCCTCAAAAGTGGTGAGTTCTAAAGGAAAAGCATGGATCTTGGGACTCCAATATCTTAGTCCCAAAAGTTACTTTGATAAGAAATTCTGAATTGTTTTATTAACTTCAAATTTGGACAGGTTAATAAAATTGTTATATTTGATAAGTGTTGTTTGCTAAATATGTGATTCAGCAAGCTGTTTATAGGTGATATCTTAATGTGTGATGGGTATAATGTGTGAGGTAGCATACAGCCTTAACTCTAACATACATCATAATGTGTCGGAAAGCATATAAGCTAACACAGACAGAACTGGTATGACCTTATTAACATGTAAGGTAGCAATTATTTCCTTATCTATCGCACAGCTTAGAGGATTATGGTGTATGGTAGCATATACCCTTAACTCTTATACAAACCACAGGTATAATGTATAAGGTAGCATATTACAACCTTAATTCTCATAAAAGTCACAGGTATATGTTGTGTAAGGTAGCATATATCCTTAACTTTCAAAAAAAATCACAGGTATAGTGTGTAAGGTAGCATACAATCTTAACTGATGTATATCCTTAACTTTCACAAAAATCACAGGTATAATGTGTAAGGTACTGTGCAACCTTAACTGAAATACAAATTACAAGAATAATGTATAAAGAAATTTATGTTGTTAATAATAAATAAGGTAACATACAACCTTAACTCAATCTCACACAAGTCACAGGTATAATAAATAAGGTATCATACAACCTTAACTCAATCTCATATAAGTCACAGATATAATAAATAAGGTAACATACAACCTTAACTCAATCTCACACATGTCACAGGTATAATAAATAAGGTAACATACAACCTTAACTCAATCTCACACAAGTCACAGGTATAATAAATAAGGTAACATACAACCTTAACCCGATCTCACACAAGTCACAGGTATAATGAATAAGGTAACATACAACCTTAACTCAATCTCACACAAGTCACAGGTATAATAAATAAGGTAACATACAACCTTAACTCTCACATAAATTACATGTAGTGTGAATGAAGTGTCATAAATCCATAAATAGGCACTGATTTAATGTTTCCCGATCCTGACGTGATGTAAACAGTTACACATGCTTCCGTATATAAATAGATAATAACGGTAAATGATCTAAGGATTTTTAGGGATGGAAGTTGTGACACTGATGAATAACTATGACAAGAGGAGAAGCTACAAGTCCTAGTAAACTTTGTCACCTGTTTGGTCTTCATATTAACTGTAGGAAAATAAAACTGAGTGATAAATTTTGCTCTCGAATATAGCTGATGCACTGTACGAGTAACCTGTAACCGAGTTCAATTGAGGTTCCTATATATGAATGTACTGCCAAGAAATATAAAATTAAAAACTATATATAAATGACGGAAAACTATATGTCAATGAAAATGTTCAAAAATCATTAAGTTTCCAGAATGTTTTAAACTCAAGTTTTGCTCACAATTTAGTGTAACAGTCAAACTTGCTCATGTGACCACCTCTGTTAAAGGACTGCCTGTGTTAAGTGATTTCATTGTGAATATAACCTGTACTAAGAGACCACCTGTATTAAGAGACCACCTATATTAAGAGACCACCTGTACTAAGAGATCACTTGCATTACGAGACAACCTGTATTAAGAGACCACCTGTACTAAGAGATCACTAATGTATTAAGAGACAACCTGTATTAAGAGACCACCTGTAGAAAGAGACCACCTGTAGAAAGAGACCACTTAAAAAAAGAACTTTCCAGCAGTGGTTTCTTGATACAACTTTGGTTAATTGTATCAATCAGACAAAAAATCTTTCCCCGAGAGCTGATGTGTGTATATATATACTTTAGATGTCACAGATGGCAGTGAATATAGGATAGATGTTTATATATATATACATGGGCGACACAGACGGACAGTTTTAACACTACAGGTGTATATAAGGACAGTGTACCTGTACATTTTGTCTCTGAATAATATATATATATATGTTCTCCCACCAAAACAAACAGGATTTTGAATTTTAAAACCCTGATTTGCATCAACGGAAAACAAAGGCCTCAGTCAATGGTCTAGACGACCCAGGATTGTGTCCGTGGTAGAGTACAAGGGATTGTCCCCAAGTGATGAGACCAAAAGGTCAGATGTACCGAGATGTTTACATCACAACAGTTATAAACAAATAACTAGGCAGGCTTAACTAGTGTATCAAAAGATTTATAGTTGTGGAACCAGGATCTTAAGAAAACAAACAGGCTATTGATGTGGCGAAGATATGCGGCAGACTTATAATTGCAGGTGGTCAGATTTGAGAGTTCAGCGTCCATGAACGGAGAAATACAGGAAAATTTCTAGTGGTCGGCGGTCAAATTAAGAGTTCAGCGTCCATGAACGAACACTTTCTAGTGGTCGGTGAACTGATTATGTGTTCGGCATCCATGAGCGGAGAAATACAGGAAACTTTCTAGTGGTCGATGGTTGGAATATCGTATAGACCAGACGGAAACATCTGTCACTCGGAGTCGTGACTGACAAGGTTTGACAACTTGTCAGTTTTACATAGTGAATCTTTATTTACACATCGAGAGCTATCTTAATCCTGATGCTTTGATGCCGCTACGATGTACTCTCTGTAACCCTCGCTACACAATGTTCTCAGTTTGATTCTTTGTGCAGGGAGTGTTTTGTGCGACATGATAACTGTCAAATAGGATTTTCATATCAGCCATAAGTCTTCACCACAAGGAAACAAAATTCTACACTTCATAAACAGAAATTGTACTGTATCTCAATCTATCTAAAATTATCACATGTACAACAGAGTGTTAATGTGAGCGTAGACTTGGATAATCCTTAAAGTTCAAACTGTTTGTGGAAGGACACTTGCATTGGACTACAAATGTAGTTAAGGACTGTTTCGATTCTAAGATACAGATTTTTAGGACTTTTACTCAACTAGGCTTCAGTTTGGAACTATACCACTGATACATTTTTCTTGGATTCAGATCATTTGGAGCTGTTACTTCGATATAAATAGATCCATTCGGACTGATTATGTAGACTTGAGAGATGATCACCACAATCTTATAAACCATTTCCAGGATGTGAAGAAAGACAACAAGGGAAAACTGAAGCGTGCTATACATACATACACAAATTGATGGAGATTTGCTGTTGGTTAAAGGTCATTTTAAAACAATCAAGATATATATATATATATATGTATATATCACACCCGTTAAATGATTGACAAATCATTAAGTACTACAGGTGTTAAAAACAACACCTAGATATTGACAACTGAAGATTGCTGGACCAATCAGAAGTGACGGGAAAGTCACGCCAATTCTGTGTGTTCATAAATATTTTATCTTCTGACTGCAGGGAGAAGTTTTTATACATTCATCTGATCCTGGCTAACTGTGTGTCTCAACGATTTTATAAAAGCAGGAAAGAATATTCAATTCCTCTGAGAATCTTGCACGCAGGGAAGCTTGCATGTTTTTCGGAATGGAAGCCACGTTAACGATCTGACACTGTGAAGCAAGAAAAGAATTACGCAGTTCTCAACTTTACGATGGTGTCAAAGAGGTCAAAATTACAATACGGTCAAAGTTGAAGATATATCATTCTGTAGTAATTGTTTTGGTTAATTTATATTTTCAAGGTGTGGGAGACATTTTGGTTAACTTATATTATTTGTTCAATTATTCCACAATAGAAATTGACAAGATAAAAATTACAAGTCATCGCAACAGACATAATTTTACAACGTAACTTGTTGTTCAAAAGTATAATATATGTCTTGTATGATTGTGAAGGTGTCACGCTCCAATTTATTCGGGAGAGAACAAAGCCTTGTAAAGTTTACTGCACCGGAGTGACATAATCATACAGGCACACAGACAATTATACCTGGGACAGACAGTGCGTGTGTGATTTCGCCGGAGGATAAGACAATGTAACACAAAGGATTTATACTACAGACATATAACTGGGAAATTCGACCATAGTAGTTAAATATTATACCGGAGGATTTTTCTCTAAAGCTGCGATCCTGCTGTCAACTTTTGAAATCTTACCATCATTTTGAGATTTCTCTTTGTCTATATGTTTATACCTCACACAAGAGTGACTGAGATTTTGTTGCTGGAAAATTTACATCTTGATAGTGGTTCGGAGCCTATAATGACTTGTAAACACAAGGACAGTTAAAAATTGTATCGGAAAGGACATCTCCAAAGCCGTGATCTTTCAATATCTTCGTAACCGTCAGCTTAAGATTTTTCTGTCTACATCACAATTGGGAGTGATAGATTCTATAATCGAAAATTTACATCTCATGTGGTCCTGAGTCGATAATATATAACTTGGAATTTCAGTGACAGTTCAATATTGTAGACTAGAAAGGACATCGCCAAAGCCACGATCCTGCTGAAAATTTCAACTATCTTACCCTTGGCGCGTGATTTCTGTCAACAACACACGGATGTGTTCAATTTCGTTACAGGAAATCTACATCTGATGTGGTCCTGTGTCTATGAAATATAACTGGGAAATTCATAGACAGTTTGATGTTGTACTGTTAAGGTCATTCTCGAAAGCCTGCTGCTGAACTTTCAGAATTCTTTCCCTTAGCTTTAGATTTCTGTCTACATCACAAGCAGGAGTGATTGATTCTGTTACTAGAAATCTACATCTAATAGTGATCCTGTCTTTGATATCTTGGAAATTAAATTCAAGGACAGTTAATTTTTTTATTGAAAAGGACATCTTCCAAAGCCTCCAGCTGCTAAACTTTCAAAAATATTATATGTGGATCAAGATTTATCCGTGTCTACATCACGCAGGAGTGATAGAGTCTTCTACTGGAAATCTACATCCAATAGTGGTCCTAATTCTATAATAGATATTTATAAATGCATTCTCGGTGATTATTATAGGAGCGGAAAATTTATATAGCCGTTGTAAATCCATCTACACACAGGTATATATAGCTGTGAAGCGGTTCACACACAGGTATATATACTGTTATCACAGGTATTCCGTGCCAGGCTGCAGTCTTATCTGTCTGATACCGATCTTTATGATCAATTTAATTATGTAGAGAAAGGCCATCTGTGACACCCACTACACCTACAGACATGTTTTATACTGCATGCAGATGATCTTACGTCACATGTAAATTAGAATCGGTGTATGTCACAGACATTCAGCTGTTCACCGTACCCGCAATCTCATCGTCGACAATATATATATATATATTGTTACTATACCTGCACGGATATTGCTAGTAAATACACCAGAAATCTATGGCTCGAAAACGTTTCATCGCAAATTATTATTCATGGATTTTAAAATTCCAGGATATTCAGTGTTGAAAGCTCGAGAGTCCTTTAAATTGACACCCAACTTGTGACGTGGAGTGGATAGTTATTGTACCAAACAAGTGCTATTCGTTACACCTGATTGGAGCGTGTGATTTTCACAAAGTTCTATAAAATAGAAATTTATAACAATTTCTGTGATTTTATCTCGTTAAGTGTTAATTACATGGTTTATATATATGCAGATATGGTGGATTGTATGACAAGTATTATGTATATGTCCGAAACATACAACCGTTGAAGACGAAATTGAATGATTCTTGCTCATGAATCCTTCATTTTAGTTATAGAAGCTCACAAGAGTCACTCTACATAATGAAGGAATTTATTTGTGATTGAAAAAGATTTTAAAAACTTCCTCTGTGCAAAGATGTTTTTCATAGTCCTGGATTACCTGTGGAATGTGTATAGCCAATGAGATTTTCAACATCGCAAGGACTCAGTTTTAAAAATTGATTGTCACAAGTCACGACTGCAGTGAGGAATTTCGTAAGAGATTTTTTTTTTAAATATTTTGTTTACCACACAGACTCTATATCTGTAACTGAGGTGTAAACAACACTCAGGTGAACTCGTCGACTTTCGTATCTCTGTGTTCCGCGAGTCATTGTCAGCGTCATTAAACTTTATGTGAAATTAAGAGACGAACATGATGACAGCTTAATGATCTGACAGGTATATTTAAGGACATACAGTATATAGAAGTAGCTGAGATACCTACATCAGTCGTACTGTTTATAGACCAAGCTTGAGAACCTGTGGATAGCGGTGCCTTAATACGGATTGCCTTAGAATTCCTGAAGTCAAGAATACCAGACATCAAGAATTCAAAATCAATTTTCCAGAAATTCCTTTCGGTTATTACTTTTTTGATGCAAAGCCAAAATCAATTCAAAGAAACAGTTTTCCTCTCCTGTGGATGGTATATATATTTATCCCTGGATTGCCGACATTATATATCACACATATATAGGTGTTGGAATGTTATTTGCTGAGACGTTTGTATATTTCGTGTTTACGCCTCCCTTAAGTCTCGATCTGTGATGATCAGACAATATCAGCATTGATCAACAGGCTGAAAGGAGAATATAATCGTGTAACAAGCTAAATATCATCACAGGAGCTGCCAGGAACGTCTGATGTCGAACGATCTCCTAATCAGTATTACTGGTGTCTGTGCTGGGACATGACCATAACACATCATTTCTGTCAGTGTCGAGAATCTTGCTTGTCAGCAAGTTCAGCTACCTATAATGGCAGTGCTATCTGATAATTCAAACCAATTTTGAATTTTATCTCATCTTTTAGAGGAAATCTATTTCTTTACCTGCAGTAGTCTGGTATTGGAGGCATTCCCTACCAGTATGGATTATAATGGAATTTTGTTATTGTGATTATATTCTAAAAATATCTTCTTTTTTTTATTATTAAATTCATACTTGTCAACACGTTTCAAAACAGAATCTCCGCCGTTTCTGGTATTTTCATCTGACCAGCTGTAGTACAACTGTATATTTTGCGAGTAATGTTTTGTGTCTAAGACCACAAGAGGTCTTGTATTTAATTGACCAATACATAATGGTGTCCAGTTCTGTGGCTCGAGTGGACTGGTCATACCCACTTGGTCGGTACAAACTGACCGTTTCCTGCAGCAGGGCAGACAGTAGGTAGGTATACATATATGTGCCTTGATGTTTTAACCCAACTTACCCAGGCAGACACATTTGAACTCTTCCAATTCCAATTCAAAGGTTGGAATAGTTCATTATAAAATTTCCAGGGGTGAAAAAGTAAAAATCCTGCAAAAGATTATTAAAATATGTGGTACATGTATTCTTATCACATATTTAGAAACAGACTATACATAAAAACTACATTTAAAGACTGGCTGATACTAGCTGTTTACAGTTTTAAAGCAAATTTCCCAAGAGATGAGTTTGCTCCTGTACATTCACCCCTTAAAACACATTTAAACACTTCCAATTCAAATTTTGAAATAGTTCATTATGAAACTTCGGGGGTGAATGAGTTTGTGTTGGATAGCTAATGTACATCTAAATTTCTCCCTGTATTTAGTCAATGTTTAATGCCCAGAAGAAGGACCAAAAAAATATTGACAGCAGGTTTTTTTTCATTTTACAAATTAAAAGTCTCTTAACTTTTATTCGAAACACATTCTTTGCTCTGAAACTCTTAAATAATAATGGTGTTGCATTTAAATTTACGTGTATTACTAAAGAATTGTAAATTTATTTTGCATCAACTAACTGTATGATATTTTTTAACTAATCTTGATCACGGCGCAAGTGTCAATTTTAAGCTCAGCTGTCATTTAAATAAATGTAAAAGGTGTGTTTGTTTACACTTTAAACCTCCAGGTAAGATGATAAATTGAAGGGTGTAACTCATATCTTCAAACCTGTGTTGTTTAGTAAATATGGAAGTAAAAATGTTTTAAAACTAAAATTTTCATAATCTTCAAAAGGAAACGTGCAGTGCATCTGTTAGTGTACCTGAGTTACTGTGTTAAGACGCCCTGCGTGAGGTGACGTATCAATTGTCGAGTATCAATTACGTGGTTAAAAGGCCATTAAATCTTCGACAGCTGACGTACTTCACACCAAGATTAGATTAGTAATAGGTATATCAAAATGAAACATTATACAGAAATTTCTTTTTGTGTAAAATCGTGTTTTCCTTTGCTGAAATAGCTCAAAAAATTAACTGCCATTACAGCTTCAAATTAAAATAAATGTGAAATTCAACCGTGATTAGACACATTATTTTCAACACAAAATTACTGAAATCAAAAATATATGCTCATTTCTTGTGGCACGACATTTGAAATGATATTCCAATCACTGTGAAATTGATAATGTGATCATTTACCTTTAATCCTTGTGTTTACTTTTGGTCTTTACAAATGTGTTGGCCGGCTTGGCATTAAATGTTACGGGTAAATTCATCTGACAAATTCTTTTTTGTGTGAGAAGTGAAATTTGACATTAACGTAATGTCATGAGCTCTTTTTCGTAACAACCTAACACATTAATACGAGATACGTATATATATATATAAACACTATTTTCGACATGTATGATTGTTACGATTTCTGCTGAATCACATATATTTCGTAAACTACGGAGGAACCTAGGAATTAATCAGTCACAAAGATTTTGGTTACTTATTAATCATATTTGTCAGAGTTTATGCATTATGTACATATACTTAGCACAATTACCGGAGAAGGTATATAATGTAAACCAGGTTTTCACTAATACATACATTAGTATATATCATAAGTAAAATATATAAACTAATAATGATACATGCCATATGTCATATTGTTAATGGTGATGTACTGTAATGACTCTAGAAACGATACAAGGACGCTCGTTTGTATGTTAATACGAAGGTGAAGGTCAGCCTCTAACGATTCGTACCTGTCCATTTACCTATCTGGTGTGACAAGTCATACTAATTGGCCATGGTCATCGTTAGCGGGTCTCCGCTCTTATGACTGTATCTCAGCAAACACAATACTAGCATGGAGAGGAAGGATTTGCTTTATATGAATAATAAAAAGAAATGATAAAACAACGTTTGGATTATGAGTAATGTGAGTTTGAATCTAAATTAATTTTAAGGTAGCTAAGCAATTGGGAGGCCCAGCATCCTGAAAAAGTTCAAAGTTCAAATTTTGGCTTTTCTTCTAAGTTGCCCATTTACTAGAGCATAGAGTTACATTGGAAAGAAATATGATTATTATAATGTTCTTTTTGATAAAAACAAAAAAAATGATTTCTGGACTTATTTTATCATACGAAGTGAGTGTGCTACCAGTCTCGATATTTATTGGTATAATTTTTCGTCAACATTACTTGGAAAATTATTTGAAAAACTTCCTAAAAAGGACAGATTCTTTAAACTGTTGCATGAATATGCAGGAAAATATAAGGAAAATATATAATTCTTGCAGGAAAATAACTTTTCAGTGCCTGTATACATATAGATAGTAGAAAAGTTGTGAGATGGTTTACATTGAAAAGTCAGCATTGACTTGCATTAATTAACCTTTGATTTCAGATCGTTTTCCCATGTATTTTAAGCCCTGCATATAAATTGCTTCATCAATTTTAAAATGATCTTCGTTACATATACCCAGTATTCAACTAAATTAGACATACAGAACACGGGTGTATTAAATGTAAATCAATCTTAAAACACGTAAATGGAAATACCAAATTCATATGGGTGGAAATTGACAAGATACCTGGTAGGTGCATGACGTATTTCACTTAACATTTCCGAATATGTTTTTGAATGGGAATTTAGCATTTTGATGCATTGCAGTCTTTAGATATGCTGTTCCATCTAGCTGTTTTCTACGTTATAAACATGTCTATGCATCATAATTAGTGCATGTCAACCCGTTTTTACGATAAAATGAAATTTGAAGTGTAATTTTATTTTATACTTTCATTTACACCATTATCATTTCTAAGCCATTTTTGATTGATGAATGTATGTAATCTTGTTACGATAGAGTTATGGTGTTTTTGAACTGAATTCCTTCTTATTTTTGTAAGCATACAATACATTTATAAGGTTGAATACAATATTTGGCTGCTAATAATTACTGTATGATGGAAATGGTGATGTATTATTTGTTTTGTGGGTTTCCTGAATAAGAACAGCAATATAAATGTGAGATTTTTATGTCAAATATAATCTCCATCATTCATCTTAATTACTATCTCTGTGGTGACTGCCCAAACCCACAACCATAAATACTACAGGGACACTGGCAGTAAACTATAATGCATATTTATACTACAGTGACACTGGCTGTAAACTGTAATGTTATACTTATAATACAGTGACACTGGCAGTAAACTATAATGCACGTTTATAATACAGTGATCATGACAGCTGGCAGAAAACTATAATGCATATTTATACTACAGTGACACTGGCAGTAAACTATAATGCATACTTATAATACAGTGACACTGGCAGTAAACTACAATGCATATTTATACTACAGTGACACTGGCAGTAAACTATAATGCATACTTATAATACAGCGACACTGGCTGTAAACTGTAATGCATATTTATACTACAGTGACACTGGCTGTAAACTGTACTGTTATATACCATCATTATGGTGTTCCAGTTCTTGGACTGAAAAAAATAAAAATATTTTTTTTATTAAATTTGAAAACTTGAACTTAGATGAGACCACAAAATGGTGTGACTGATAATTTTCAGATTTACAGATTATTTGTATAGTAAAATCAAAAGGACAGTGATATATTTCCCTTGAATACACACCATAGGCAATTTTCGGGCCCATACATAGTGTGTTTATATTTGTTCTGGAAAATTGGAGAAAAAAAAGATAAGGAAACTTACTTTCTACACTTATCACATATAAGGACATGAAGTTTTATTTGATAGTGGCTTCAAGTAGTTTGTTATTGACTTTCTATCAAAGAGTATATGTTCACTGTGTGTAACCTGTTGTCCGTGTTTATAGTTTCAGTGAGAGTTACTTTGCTGTAAAAGGAGCCGTCCTCATCCTTCCTCAGAGTGATGTCACCGATCATACCTACACACAGAAGATCGTACGGGAAAGACATGCAGGTGTCGGCACAGGTAACTCGCACGAAAATACTCCGGAGACTATGACACAATCCAAACTGCCATTGTAGTATGAAGACACATCTGTGACTTCTCATTCTTCATTTAGAAAGTCATTATTGGGGCTAATATTTAAATATTTTTAGCATATAGAAGAAATTTACTTCATCCAAGTTTGTTTTCTGCAAATACTTATTGTTCATAACATATAAATAAATAGGGAGACATTCTTGTCTGTTGATAAAGACATTCTATTCTTTCTCACCTGGCAATGTAAGGTAGAATTTTACCTTGATACGTTAATATAAGAAAAAAATTATTGTATATGAACATGGCATCTAATGCATTGACAATGAGATGACCTCATGCAGGGGCAAGTTTAGGTAATTTATTTTACTGAATTTTATTATACAGTTCAAGTATCTTAAACTGTGATTTATGCTCTTTCCAGTTGTATATATTGTTTAAAAATCAGTTCAGTATTAAAGAAATTTATATTTTGCACAAAATGGTGGCTATTCGTCTTGATGAAATAAATTGGAAAGCAATGTTAGAAAGTAACTCTACCATAATTATGTAGGATAGAAATATCCCACCATTGGAAAAATGATGTATAGGTTCAAAAACCTCAGCAACCCTTGGTTTTTGCCCCAAATTTTGTGCCTACAAGTGGAATATTACTATGATACATATATACATATAATGGAATCAATATTCTTTCAACTTCTGAAGAAGGCTTATTCTATGTTAATAGATACAAGTTCTTTGCTCCGTGTTGTCTTTAGTATCAATAATCTTTGTTTTACAGTCACTGGTGACATACAGAGCCACCTACAGTCCATGTTCTACCTCCTCCGGTCATATGACACGATCAAAGTGGTAAGTATAGAATATAGACATACAGAGCTACCTACAGTCCATGTTCTAACTCCTCCAGTCATACGACACGATCAAAGTGGTAAGTATAGAATAATAGAATATAGACATACAGAGCCACCTACAGTCCATGTTAGTACCTCCTCCGGTCATATGACACGATCAAAGTGGTAAGTATAGAATATATACATACAGAGCTACCTACAGTCCATGTTAGTACCTCCTCCGGTCATATGACACGATCAAAGTGGTCAGGATAGAATATAGACATACAGAGCTACCTACAGTCCATGTTCTACCTCCTCCGGTCATATGACACGATCAAAGTGGTCAGGATAGAATATAGACATACAGAGCTACCTACAGTCCATGGTCTAACTCCTCCAGTCATACGACACGATCAAAGGGGTAAGTATAGAATAATAGAATATAGACATACAGAGCCCCCTACAGTCCATGTTAGTACCTCCTCCGGTCATATGACACGATCAAAGTGGTCAGGATAGAATATAGACATACAGAGCTACCTACAGTCCATGTTCTACCTCCTCCGGTCATATGACACGATCAAAGTGGTCAGGATAGAATATAGACATACAGAGCTACCTACAGTCCATGTTAGTACCTTCTCCGGTCATATGACAGGATCAAAGTGGTAAGTATAGAATAGAGACATACAGAGCCACCTACAGTCCATGTTAGTACCTCCTCCGGTCATATGACACGATCAAAGTGGTAAGTATAGAATATAGACATACAGAGCTACCTACAGTCCATGTTAGTACCTTCTCCGGTCATATGACAGGATCAAAGTGGTAAGTATAGAATAGAGACATACAGAGCCACCTACAGTCCATGTTAGTCCCTCCTCCGGTCATATGACATGATCAAAGTGGTAGGTATAGAATATAGACATACAGAGCCACCTACAGTCTATGTTCTACCTCCTCCGGTTATATGACACGATCAAAGTGATAAGTAAAGAATATAGACATACAGAGCTACCTACAAGTTAAGGGGAGGTTACTGGATATATAAATGCATCAGGATTTGCCCAAAATCTACCTAAATGATAGAAAACTTAATGTTGTGTACTTTTAACACATGGTTTTGTCTACTGGAACAGGCGGTGAAGCTAGAGAGCCAACATGAAGGACATAATCGCTACATGGCCGTCGTTTCATGCTTCGGTAAACAGGACACCGAGGAGTCGGTCATCCTCGGCATTGACTGTAATAAGGAAGCCACCATAGGCCTTGTCCTTCCCATCTGGGCCGACACCAGCGTCAACCTCAACGGAGACGGGTAAGTAATGTGAGACTTAAACTGGTTTTAGGGCACTAGAATATGTAGTTATTTTTGTTATACTGGAACAAAGCAATGTATCGACAATCAGAACAAGGGAGATAATTAGTCAATTAAATTTTATAAAATAAATTTTTTGAAGAATCCCTGGGTCATAACTTTGAAACGGTTAAGATTTTCATCCTAAAAATTTATATACAATTGTTGGGCAAAAAGAGACAAATGCAGTAACTATATTAGAATTGATCCTGGGGTCTGGCCACAACCCTAGGGACCTAGTTTCTGAGTCACAGCTTGGAAACAGTTGAGGTACCCACCCCATAACCATACATAAAATTGCTGGGCATAAAAAATCAAATACAGATATGCTACAAGGATTGGCCTTGGGGTCTGGCATATTCCCTTGGATCTCATTTGGAGAATATTTTGCCATGATTGCTTAGATATCCAGGTGAGCAATATATCCAATATCCAATGTTCCAATTTATCGGGAAACGTATCGCAATACATTACCTCTGTATTTGCAATATATGGTGCTACACTCCAGACACATTGTGACACCCCTATACAGTCACAGGCACATTGTGACACCCCTATACAGTTACAGGCACATTGTGACACCCCTATACAGTTACAGGCACATTGTGACACCCCTATACAGTTACAGGCACATTGTGACACCCCTATACAGTTACAGGCACATTGTGACACCCCTATACAGTTACAGGCACATTGTGACACCCCTATACAGTTACAGGCACATTGTGACACCCCTATACAGTTACAGGCACATTGTGACACCCCTATACAGTTACAGGCACATTGTGACACCCCTATACAGTTACAGGCACATTGTGACACCCCTATACAGTTACAGGCACATTGTGACACCCCTATACAGTTACAGGCACATTGTGACACCCCTATACAGTTACAGGCACATTGTGACACCCCTATACAGTTACAGGCACATTGTGACACCCCTATACAGTTACAGGCACATTGTGACACCCCTATACAGTTACAGGCACATTGTGACACCCCTATACAGTTACAGGCACATTGTGACACCCCTATACAGTTACAGGCACATTGTGACACCCCTATACAGTTACAGGCACATTGTGACACCCCTATACAGTTACAGGCACATTGTGACACCCCTATACAGTTACAGGCACATTGTGACACCCCTATACAGTTACAGGCACATTGTGACACCCCTATACAGTTACAGGCACATTGTGACACCCCTATACAGTTACAGGCACATTGTGACACCCCTATACAGTTACAGGCACATTGTGACACCCCTATACAGTTACAGGCACATTGTGACACCCCTATACAGTTACAGGCACATTGTGACACCCCTATACAGTTACAGGCACATTGTGACACCCCTATACAGTTACAGGCACATTGTGACACCCCTATACAGTTACAGGCACATTGTGACACCCCTATACAGTTACAGGCACATTGTGACACCCCTATACAGTTACAGGCACATTGTGACACCCCTATACAGTTACAGGCACATTGTGACACCCCTATACAGTTACAGGCACATTGTGACACCCCTATACAGTTACAGGCACATTGTGACACCCCTATACAGTTACAGGCACATTGTGACACCCCTATACAGTTACAGGCACATTGTGACACCCCTATACAGTTACAGGCACATTGTGACACCCCTATACAGTTACAGGCACATTGTGACACCCCTATACAGTTACAGGCACATTGTGACACCCCTATACAGTTACAGGCACATTGTGACACCCCTATACAGTTACAGGCACATTGTGACACCCCTATACAGTTACAGGCACATTGTGACACCCCTATACAGTTACAGGCACATTGTGACACCCCTATACAGTTACAGGCACATTGTGACACCCCTATACAGTTACAGGCACATTGTGACACCCCTATACAGTTACAGGCACATTGTGACACCCCTATACAGTTACAGGCACATTGTGACACCCCTATACAGTTACAGGCACATTGTGACACCCCTATACAGTTACAGGCACATTGTGACACCCCTATACAGTTACAGGCACATTGTGACACCCCTATACAGTTACAGGCACATTATGACACCCCTATAAGGTTACAGATAACAGAATTTTCACTTTTAAACCAGAGGTTGTTACTAGGTACTACCCAGCCACAACCTTTTACATCTCACGTCTAGAAGAACATTTAGAAACAGCAGTACTTGTATATGTTTTCACTCTATGTTAACAACTGATCTTATAACAGAATGTATTTCTTGTCTTTCAGAGGGTTTATGGTGAGCTCGGAGGGGAAACAGCACATCTTCAAACCTGTGTCTGTACAAGCTATGTGGTAAGTCTTGATTTAAAACTTGGAATGGGAACATACAAATACTTAAATAAATAAAGAGGCGTACATGATTCTGGTAAATTTTACCCCTTAACCGCCTATATATTCTTCACTCTGTTGAGCTGTGGTGGCCAATTAGTTAAGGCATCTGACTGTCTATGATCACTAGCCCTCCACCACTGGGTCGCGGGTTCGAGGCCTACATAAGACAGTCGCCAGGTACTGGCCATAGGTCGGTGAGTTTTTCTCTGGGAACTCTGGCTTTCCTCCACCACCAAACCTGGCTCATCCTTAAGTTACCGTAGCTGTTAATAGGATGTAAAAAACAAACAAACAAGTCTGATATGTTGTTAACATTTGACAGAGGTTTAAATTTCGCTATTACTCAAACATTGTATTATTTTGAAACTCAGAAAATATATTAAAAACTATCCAACTGTTGTCACATATACAGCTGGTTTGGAATGTTGTCGACTCCCGGCTTTTGTACTTAAGGGCTTTTATTGAACACCTTCTCCTCCTGGGGATTTCCTAGGTCTAGGGGTCAGCCTATAACAGGACAATGAAATAGTATTTGTTTCCATCTCTACTGAACTGCAGTAGACATGGTGGGCCTATTAACAAGCATGGGGTTATTGCTGGATGAAAATCAAAAACATTGTTCGTTACCCTATATGCAATGTATGAATCTGATATACCCTATATGCAATGTATGAATTCGATATACTTTGTGTTGTGTATACGTCTGTGTTACAAAGTCTATGCTGTTGAAGATTTCTTAATTAAATGTGTTCATAAAAGATGTTGTTTTTAGCTTTTAGTTTAGGGTTACGAAGCCAAAATTACGTAAATGTTTTGTGTTTAGGTCGGGGTTACGAAGCCGAAATTATGTAAATGTTGTTTTGTGTTTAGGTCGGCGTTACAGAGCCTACATTATAATGTTGTTTTGTGTTTTAGGTAGGCGTTACAGAGCCTACATTATAATGTTGTTTTGTGTTTTAGGTCAGTGTTACAGAGCCTACATTATAATGTTGTTTTGTGTTTTAGGTTGGCGTTACAGAGCCTACCTTATAATGTTGTTTTGTATTTAAGGACGGCGTTACAGAGCCTACATTATAATGTTGTTTTGTGTTTTAGGTCAGCGTTACAGAGCCTACATTATAATGTTGTTTTGTATTTAAGGTCGGCATTACAGAGCCTACATTATAATGTTGTTTTGTGTTTAGGTCGGGGTTACAAAGCCGAAATTATGTAAATGTTGTTTTGTGTTTAAGGACGGCGTTAGAGAGCCTACATTATAATGTTGTTTTGTGTTTAAGGACGGCGTTAGAGAGCCTACATTATAATGCTGTTTTGTGTTTTAGGTCGGCGTTACAGAGCCTACATCATAATGTTGTTTTGTATTTAAGGTCGGCATTACAGAGCCTACATCATAATGTTGTTTTGTGTTTAGGTCGGGGTTACAAAGCCGAAATTATGTAAATGTTGTTTTGTGTTTAAGGTCGGCGTTACCGAGCCTTCATTATAATGTTGTTTTGTATTTAAGGATGGCGTTACAGAGCCTACATTATAATGTTGTTTTGTGTTTAAGGACGGCGTTACAGAGCCTACATTATAATGTTGTTTTGTGTTTAAGGTCGGCGTTACCGAGCCTTCATTATAATGTTGTTTTGTATTTAAGGATAGCGTTACAGAGCCTACATTATAATGTTGTTTTGTATTTAAGGACAGCGTTACAGAGCCTACATTATAATGTTGTTTTGTATTTAAGGACAGCGTTACAGAGCCTACATTATAATGTTGTTTTGTGTTTAAGGACGGCGTTACAGAGCCTACATTATAAGGTTGTTTTGTGTTTTAGGTCGGCGTTACAGAGCCTACATTATAATGTTGTTTTGTGTTTTAGGACGGCGTTACAGAGCCTACCTTATAATGTTGTTTTGTGTTTTAGGTTGGCGTTACAGAGCCTACATTATAATGTTGTTTTGTATTTAAGGACGGCGTTACAGAGCCTCCATTATAATGTTGTTTTGTGTTTTAGGCTGGCGTTACAGTGCCTACATTATAATGTTGTTTGGTATTTAAGGACGGCGTTACAGATCCTACATTATAATGTTGTTTTGTATTTAAGGACGGCGTTACGGAGCCTACATTATAATGCTGTTTTGGGTTTTAGGTCGGCGTTACAGAGCCTACATTATAATGTTGTTTTGTGTTTTAGGTCGGCGTTACAGAGCCTTAACAAGGTGGTGAAGATCTCCAGAGATAACATGTACATTCCTCGCGGCCTTACTCATACCTGGGTGGGTTATTACAACTCCCGTATTCACTCCGACCGCGCCTGTATATCAGAATGGTAGGTCACGGCCTCGCGGCCTTACTCACACATGGGTCAGTTATTACAGCTTCCGTATTAACTCTGACCGCTCCTGTATATCAGAATGGTAGGTCACGGCCTCGCGGCCTTACTCACACATGGGTCAGTTATTATAACTCCCGTATTCACTCTGACCGCTCCTGTATATCAGAATGGTAAGTCTCGGGCCCCCGGCCTTACTCACACCTGGGTCTGTTATTACAACTCCTGTATTAACTCTGACCGCTCCTGTATATCAGAATGGTAAGTCTCGGGCTCCCGGCCTTACTCACACCTGGGCCAGTTATTACAACTCCCGTATTAACTCTGACTGCTCCTGTATATCAGAATGGTAAGTCTCGCCTTCGCGGCCTTACTCACCCCTGGGTCGGTTATTACAACTCCCGTATTAACTCTGACCGCTCCTGTACATCAGAATGGTAAGTCTCGGGCTCCCGGCCTTACTTACACCTGGGTCAGTTATTACAACTCCCGTATTAACTCTGACCGCTCCTGTACATCAGAATGGTAAGTCTCGGGCTCCCGGCCTTACTTACACCTGGGTCAGTTATTACAACTCCCGTATTCACTCCGACCGCTCCTGTATATCAGAATGGTAGGTCACGGGCTCCCGGCCTTACTCACCCCTGGGTCAGTTATTACAACTCCTGTATTCACTCCGACCGCGCCTGTTTATCAGAATGGTAAGTCTCGCCCTCGCGGCCTTACTCACACCTGGGTCAGTTATTACAACTCCTGTATTAACTCTGACCGTGCCTGTATATCAGAATGGTAAGTCTCGCACTCGCGGCCTTACTCACACCTGGGTCAGTTATTACAACTCCTGTATTCACTCCGACCGCGCCTGTTTATCAGAATGGTAAGTCTCCGCCTCACGGCCTTACTCACACCTGGGTCAGTTATTACAACTCCTGTATTCACTCCGACCGCGCCTGTATATCAGAATGGTAAGGCTCGGGCTCCCGGCCTTACTTACACCTGGGTCAGTTATTACAACTCCTGTATTAACTCTGACCGCGCCTGTATATCAGAATGGTAGGTCACGGCCTGGCGGCCTTACTCACACCTGGGACAGTTATTACAACTCCCGTATTAACTCTGACTGCTCCTGTAGATCAGAATGGTAAGTCTCGGGCTCCCGGCCTTACTTACACCTGGGTCAGTTATTATAACTCCCGTATTAACTCTGACTGCTCCTGTATATCAGAATGGTAGGTCACGGCCTCGCGGCCTTACTCACACCTGGGTCAGTTATTACAACTACCGTATTAACTCTGACTGCTCCTGTATATCAGAATGGTAAGTCTCGCCCTAGCGGCCTTACTCACACCTGGGTCAGTTATTACAACTCCTGTATTAACTCTGACCGCGCCTGTATATCAGAATGGTAAGTCTCGGCCTCGCGGCCTTACTTACACCTGGGTCAGTTATTACAACTCCTGTATTGACTCTGACTGCTCCTGTATATCAGAATGGTAAGTCTCGCCCTCGCGGCCTTACTCACACCTGGGTCAGTTATTACAACTCCTGTATTCACTCCGCCCGCTCCTGTATATCAGAATGGTAAGTCTCGCCCTCGCGGCCTTGCTCACACCTGGGTCAGTTATTACAACTCCCGTATTAACTCTGACCGCTCCTGTATATCAGAATGGTAAGTCTCAGCCTCGCGGCCTTACTTACACATGGGTCAGTTATTACAACTCCTGTATTCACTCCGACCGCTCCTGTATATCAGAATGGTAAGTCTTGGCCTTACTCACACCTGGGTCGGTTATTACAACTCCTGTATTAACTCTGACTGCTCCTGTATATCATGCACTTAGAATTTCATGCACTAAGTTATGAAAATGATATTCAATATCATTTTGTAATTTTAATCAACAATCACATTGAAATTTTGTTACATGAATATTTGGAAATTTTATTAAAAAAAAAAAAAAAAGTTGCAAAGAGGTAACCATAATCCTGATATATTCATAAAATTTGTTAAAAATAATGTTGATATGCATTATGACTATAGTCAAAATAGATATGTTTTTATGTTTCAAAGGTTTACCTCAGAAGAACTTGAAGACTGGCGGTCGTGTAACGTCTTGTTCATGGATCCGTGAGTACAACTGCTACATCCACTACACTACTGTAATAGTTTTCGAGTGAAACCAGCTTAAAGATTCCTGTCCCACTGCACTGTGCATTTTTCCTGTATACCGTAACCTCCCCTTCACCTCAGTTAGGATATAACTGTACCACTATTGGGCCATGATACTTCTGTTGACCAGATAGCTTAATCAGGTCAAGTAATGGTATAACGATATGTCGAGGGTACAAATCCCTGGTACGCCCCCTCTAAATTTTTACTCTCGGAACACTGTTGTTGATTATATTTTGTTTTTATCATCTTTACTATTTCTCATAAAAGTCCAGCAAGGTAGTGTTTTTTCTTTAGAAATGTTTCATCAAAGCCATAGTCATGTCGGAGAAAAATGGTTTCCAATACTTAGTTACAGTTTTTGGGCAGTTTAAAAAGTGTGTTAAAAAGTAATATTGTGATAAACAATGCATATGCGACTCTTTTTTACCTTAGAGGTGACAGTCCTGACGATGTCCTACAGAAAAAGATCAAGACCGAGCTTAAGAACATCATGATGACCGTTGACCTGGACGAAGTCACCTCCATATTTGTAAGTTTCAAAATCTTAGTCAATTCAATGTGACTTTCCCTGTGCTAGAGTACGATGACTGCCATTGCTGTCTCCTGTCAGATTGTATCTGTTCCTTTAATTTGTTCACCCCTGAACTTTTATAATGAACTGTTCCAACCTTTGAATTGGAGGGGTTCAAATGTGTCTTGAGGGGTGAATGAGTTAAGCCTGGGATACTGTTAAAACTATTCAGTATCCTCCCTCCTTATCCCCCTCACCTGAAAATCAGCTGTTAAGACAGAGATAGGACACGGAGATCGCTTCAGCTCTGCGTCTTGTTGCAGTTTGCATAAGATTACATTAGATTTGATGTTTTTGATGCAAAAATAACTGCCCTAAAATTGGTGGCACCACTTTGAGAGGTACAAGTCAAATGTTTCTAAAACCAAATTTGTATATTGTAGAAAATGTTTTGCAGGTCAATATAATGACAGACAAATATTCAGTCTGCAATGTATGATTAAAATGATGATTTTCTAAATAATCTTTATTTTTTTGCCTTAAAATATCCGAAACTATTTTCAATTAGCATAAAGTGCCCTGGTGGTGTTGTTGACACATGTCAAATAGTGCAAGCATGGTGGTTCATTTCTAACTACTGTCACGCTTGTAATTAGGGACCCTCCTCGGGATGTCCGAAATATGGTCCCTAAAGATGGTTAAAGTTTAATTCGTAGAAGATATCTTCCAGTGTCTTTAGTAAAACCAAATATGTTTCACAAGCGTGGCTAATATTTTGATATTTTTGACGAGTGCACAGCAAATGTATGGTCGGGGTGCTTTAAGAAGAGAAAAAATTGTATTCCTCATTATCTGAATGTACCATCTATCAGTTTCATATATTTTTCAGTCTTTTCTTTTAACCCTTTCGCCCCTAGATAACTTCAGTAGACTCTACCATACATTTATCTGGCGAGTCCATTATGGTCCACAGTGGTGAAAAGGTTAATTACAAAACGAACCACTGTGGTCTGATGGGATTCCCACAGGGTTTATCACTCAAAGAATCTAGATAATACTTGGCTCTGTGTGTCCGTAGCTACGGGAGGCTCTGGAGGAGAAGTTAAAGCTGAACCTGAAGAGCCACAAGCAGTTTGTGGAACAGGAAATGATCACCATCATGGGTCTGATGGACTCCCCCACCATGATCAAAGACTTCCTCTTCCTGGGATCAGAGTTTAACGCCTCTAATCTGGAGGAACTGACGGAGAATGGGTATGTAAGAGTTAGGAATTGATGGTACCAAACCAGGGCCTGTTTTCATGAAACCGTTCTCATGCGCAAGATGAGTTTTGTGCTCTAGCTTGATTTCTTGTTTAAATTATAAATTAACGATTTTTTTTTTTTTTACAAGATTTGGAAAACAATTGAAGAGACTAAAAGCCAATTTCTGTTTTCTGAATGAAGGGAGAAATACTGTTTTAGTAATTTTGTTTTGCAAGAGAAGGGGAAAGAATATTGGCTAATAGGAGGAGACATATGTTTTTGTTCCCAAAAAAAACATTTTAACAAAGACATAGTTCAGAACATTGCTTTCAGAATATACATATGGAGTCTTGCGATAATATTAGTCATTTATACACTTCAGGGTGGATCACATACTCAATATTAGCCGTGAGGTCGACAACTTTTTCCCGGAGATTCTAACGTACATGAACATCAAGGAGTGGGACAATGAGGAGGCGGACTTGTGTAAACACTGGGACGACACTAACAAATTCATCGCCAAGGCCAGGTAAGTTAAATTATGGAATTACCGTATTCTGCAATAAGCCCAGGCTGACACATAAACTTGAACTAAAAGTAGGGGGTGGGCTTATGGCAGGACCATGAAATAGCACTTGTTAGCATTTCATCTGAACTGTATTTGACATAGGTGGGCTTATTACCATACATGGGCTTATTGCCGGATAAATATGGTATACCGTATACAGGGATATTTTTGTCAACATCTGTTATTAGGGCAAATTTATCATGATGGTGAAAATAAACACGCAATATATCATTCTTATCAATAACATGTGAAAACAGATTTTACCAGTGAAGGGCGAAAAATTGACTGGGTGAAAGTTTTCCCGATATACAGTACCTATATTGTGCCATGTATAAATATCCTCAGAAAGTTCACTTTTCTTGCTGCTGTTTATAGGGACATCTGAACTTTGACCTTTATTGTAGCAGCATTGCCAATGAAGTCCTGACCTTAGCACTCCAGGGGTTTCGCTCACTTTCGCTCTCTTCACCCCTGGAATCTGTCTAAGTAAAATCTGTGGCTCAGTGTGACGCATCTTGTGGATGAGACGAGCAGACTAGTTTGATCCTTTGACGTTAACAGAATTTCAGGGTCGCATAACGGTAAAATTGACTGGCTTTGAAGTCCAGAGTCTCTCCTCTGTAATCTTTAAAGGACAGGTATCAGCCTAGTGATTGGTCAGGCTTTATTACCCGAGACCAATCAAATAGCTAGCTGTGTGCCTTCAATTTTTTAATGACAAATTCCAGGAGGGAGGGGAGNAGGGGGGGCAGAGAGCAAAAGTGAGCAAAACCCCTGGTGTATCGAGGACGCAGTGAAGTCCACACTGAGTATATTCCCTGAATTACATACAAACAAAAATTCCATAGTGTACATGTCAAATTTTTAAGTCATCTTTAAGCCACAGGAGATTATGTGTTTGCCGTTTAGGCATATTTAAGGTGTGGTACTAACAATGTCCACTTTTATAGTAAATTAATAATAAGCATAATTTTTTTAGTTACATGGCATATTTTTTATTTCAGGAGGGAGAATTCCAAAGTGCTGGTCCATTGTAAGATGGGGATTAGTAGATCGGCGTCTACCGTAAGTATCCGTCTTGTACTTCATCTGTCAACGTCTTCATTCGTTGTCATAAAACACATGTAGAGCAGAAGTCAAACTACAGTTTACTTAGTATCTAGTGCATACGTGCCAACATTTTGACATTTCTGTGGCGGAGATTTGATGTGCTTCAAATTAAGCATTAAACAAAATGTGTTGGTATATAACCCTAGGTAAAAAATAACATTTTGTAACAGCATCTTTTGAGTTGTTCTTCCGGATAAAATCATAAGATCTTAGAATACTGGCCTAGTTCAGCAAGTTTACTGGCCTAGTTCAGCAAGTTTACTGGCCTAGTTCAGCAAGTTTACTGGCCTAGTTCAGCAAGTTTACTGGGTGAAAATGTTCAGTTTTAGGGTTCAAAATCGAGAGTCTTGCTCCAAAATAGGGAGAGTCAGCAAGTACACTGATATAACAACAAGATTATCGAAAACCACAGTTCAATGGTGGAGATTGAAGACAAACAAATATAAGATTAACATTCAATTAAAAACAATGCATGTTCTGGGAAGATATTTATTTCACCCTAATTAGCTATTGTAGACTTGTCTATCTATTGTTACGGGTGAGTCCAAAGAGTTGTATGGGGAGGAAAGGGTGTAACTTATTCCGATGTTTGTTTCAGGTGATGGCGTATCTGATGAAGGAGTACGGCATGTCAAGACGGGAAGCTTATGACTTTGTAAAGGCCAAAAGGGCCTGCGTCATGCCGAACCAGGCGTTCTGGGCTCAGCTACTCATATATGAAGGGATACTTAATGCTAGGTAAATGACTTATAGGTACTCGTTCTAGGATTAAGGGGACAATACCCAAAATAGATCACCAAACCATAAATTTATTCATTCATTGAAAATTTAGAGGATAAATTATATTTACTTATGTTTTATATCCAAAGAAGAATACCGGTGGAATTTCTTAAAATTAAAATTAGCACTTAGGGCTCGCGTGAGATATTTGAAGAACACTCTGATGTTATCAACTAGTTTTCCCATATTTTCCAAGTATCATTACCCGAAACAGATCACTGTGAGTATAGCAAAATGTTCCTTTTTTGAGAAATTTAACATCTATTTTAAGTTGCTGTTTGGATTATCAAGGTTTTCTTGTAAATAATTCTTGACAAAAAAATGAAACAACTTCACATTGAAAGATTTTCAGCACACAGCCGGCTAATTTGTTGAATATTTCATCCGGAAATCGATGGAAAACATTCAGTGATTTGGTCATTAAGATGCCCACCTTACAAATTTAAGAAATTATACACACAGACACCAACCAAAAACTTGTTGCTATATGGTAATTAAATCTCAATCTGGACTTTTGAAATGCTTTACATATGCCCTGAACTTCATTATTACATTGGTTACGTTTCAGTAAACAGAGAGCGCTATTTAAGAGTAAATCGGAGCAGAACCTGATCCCTACCTATCCTACTGTGAAGGAGGAAGAGGAGGAGGAGGAAATCCTGATGAAGGGCCACAGATTGATTAAGGATGACCTGTGTCTTCCCCTCCTACCTCCTCACGACGTTCTCCATGACAGCGTGTTCCTCCGGGGTAAGTTGGACCAGTGTCGGCTCAGTAAGTCACTGTTGCCTAAATAATTCTCACGGAAATGAGAGTAACTGTCAGTTGGAACTTTTACAGAAAATTTCATTATGAAATGGATTGATTTGTTTTTGTTCAGGTTTTGAACATTTGAATGCGAAGAAACATCCAATGCTTTGTATCTTTGTTAGGGTTTGAAAATATCAGGAGATGTCACTATCATGTACTATATACCTGTAGGTTTTTAGGCTGGACCTACTTCAGTAGGTCTGCGCCAATTGTTATCCTAGATTTGCTTGCAGTCATCTACCGAATCCTGTCCAATGATTGGCTGAATTTTGCGACTTTCAGCTGTATACAGTAGTACTTGCAGTAGTACTGTACTTGCAGTAGTACTGTACTTGCAGTAGTACTTGCAGTAGTACTTGAGTGCGACAAAACAAATAACACAGTCATATGTATGTCATTACAGACAAGGATAAGGACATCATGTTTGACCTTGAGAGCAGTTCCCGGAGTGCCGACTCGACGGAGGAGTCTCTTGACCTGCCGTCACCCAAGGCAGACGCTGTCGTGAAGTCCACAGCTTATGGTGTGTACGTTATAGAGAGTAACAAGCTTTCGCCGGGTGACGGGCCAGACACCGACACGTCAAGTCTGTCCGAGGAGGACATGGACTTCGGCGAGACGGACACGGACAATCTCTACGATAAAGACTCTCAGTTGGAGAGAGATCAATCTCAACTATCGGCAGCTATCAAATTTAAGCCGGACCATAGTTGGATTAAGCAACATGCTGAAACCCTTGATGAATCTGATGCAGGGGACGAGTTTACGGACAATCAAGATATGCCAATGTCTGAATCTGTGTCAGTTGATGATGCTGAGGGAATCGTAACTGCTGAACAACCTATAGTGTCTGAAACAAAGACATCAATGGAGGCAGAAGACACAAATTCATCCGAAATCCCGCCTGACACCACGCCATCTGTGGCTGATGACATCACAGACACAGCGAATGCGTCACCCACTGGAGTGGAGCTGGGTGTCCGGTGTCATTATATCAAAGAAAACATCCCGTGGAATCCAGGTACTGTGAAAAAACAGCTACAGGACTTCGAGGGCAAGACCAAGGAGGTACAAGAAGATACAGACTCAGGAAATGAGGAGGAGGTAAAAGTTGATCCAGTAGCGACAGATTTTAAGGTGTCGGAAGATGCGGCTCCAGCGGAGAAGGTGACTGGCACGCCTGTGAACTGTAACACTACTGAACAGGACAAAGTGGACCCTGAGGTAGAAGACAAGCCTCCACTCAAACGATCAGCTTCTGTGTATGAGATAGAGGATATAACCCTCCCAGCAGGCATCGTCAAAAAGACCACCCAGGAGATTGAGGACCGGAACTTGTAAGTCAAAATTTATAAGCCCCCCCAAAACTTTATAGGAAAAAAGTGGGGAGGGGGGCATATAATGTTATCATGTTATTATTGTGTATGATAGTGCTAGCTCATTCACCCCTACATATTTAAACTGGACTTGCCCAGTCTATGATTTGGTAAGATTCAAATGTGACTTTAGGGGTGAATGGGCTAAGAGCGTTAGGCTACTTCCAAAATCAGTAACAGTAATGTTGGGAATTGGTTAAATTTTAAAGATTGATTACCTTACACCTTAATTTAACTAATTATCAATTAATAATTGTTTTTAAAGAAGTACGACTTAAAATCTCCTATGCTGTTTTTGACAGTCACTTATGCAAGTAAAAGGCAATACCATGTGAGAACCATGTACATGCCTCCCGTTGAACACCATATCTGTAATTTATAGTCCTGTGTAGCCATGATTGGGCTTCAACGTGAAAGTGAGTCAGTGACAGTGCCAACACAAATATCAGGAAATGTCTGCCACTTAACTGATGTTAGTATCTAGCAAGAGATGGGCATGCATTCATGAGTTGCTCAACTAAAACCTCCATTATGATAGTAATCTACACATGATTATTCTGACTAAAATCACACATGAATTCTGAAGTCGATTAATCAGTTTTTGACCAAATTGACCAATAGTTGTCCGAGTCAATCAATCAGATTACCACTGAAAATCGGTAGGGTCAACTGATTTGAGAGTAAGTTTGGTTATACAGTAACGGCATAATTATCCTTTTCTGACATAATTTATGATTGTTAACTTAACTCGTTCATCCCTGAATTTTAACATTAGACTGTCCCATTCACTGTTTGGAAGAGTGTAAATGTGACTTCAGGGGTCCATGGAATGCTTAAGTGCCCTGAGCGCTAAATACAACGAATACAGTCTCTGTAAATAATGTACAAACTAAACACTACTTTTTAAAATAAACATGACATAACATTGTGCCAATTCAAAATAAATTCTGCGATTTATAGATCATACACACGTTTGGGAATGTTTGTTATTGCAGACAAAGCGACAGTTCTCCTGAAAGTCCCCACCAACCTCTACAGCGGTCATCCAGTTTGAAGGAGGAGCGGGTAACACCTAAACGTAAACGATCAGAGCGACGGAAAACCTGTACTCCCATCGTGACTCCAAGCCCTTCCCCCACGGCAACTCCAGGGTCTACCCCACGATCTTCACATGATACAACTCCCTCTGGTGAGAACAGAGAATTTGTTTTCCCCTTAAAGAAGGAAGCAAAGAGCTCTGATGAAGGGCAGACAACTGAGACGGGCGAGAGCCAGGGGGAGGATGTAGCAGTGTACAAGTGGGGTACGGAGGAAGTCCCCGTGGAGAAGGGTATCGTCAAAAAACAAAAAATGGGTGAGTTAGTAAAACATTTCATAGAGATAGCTATATACCTTGGTAAATATAACAAATGAAAAAATATATAAAAATGAAATAGGAAGCAGAAAATGTTCCAACATACTATGGCCTTTATTTCATTCACCCCTACATTTTTAAACTGGACTTGCCCGGTCTTTGATTTGGTAGGGTACAAATGTGACTTTAAGGGTGAATGGGTTAAGGATCCCTATCCCATTGCCAAACCCTAAAGCTATGCAATGGAAACCACTCGTTTTTGGCATGTGAACAACTTTGACAAATTATTTCTGAAAAGAAAACAATAACTTTTAAGAAAAAGTAATAAAGATGAAATAAAAAACAATAAAAACAGCAGTAGTGTTTTGTGTGTAAAATTTTAATGGGTTTAGTCAAGGATTTAAATCCTGGACTTCAGAATGTTCAACTGAGTTAATTCATCAACAGAAGTGTCCTGGGCCAACTGTGCTACAAAACATACAAAACCAAATTAAGGGGAGGTTACTCTATGTACGAAAAATTGAAGAGCAGTGGGACAGGGATCCTTAAACTGTGATATTTACTCTCTTCTGGCATTGGTATAATTATAAAGTTTTCATAAAATTATAATGATGGCATTGGATACCGCTGAACCCTAGCTAATAATCTATTTGTCAAAATAAAACGAAGATTAAAAGAAAATTTTAATTTAACTATGGAACTTTTGTTGATATCAGCATTTAACTGCTTTTCATTTTTCATTTCAACAAATTTTGTCATAGATTGAACAAGGCTGTGTAAATTCTCTTTGTAAAAGCTTTTAAAAGGCAATCATAATTGATATAAATGTCAACTGCATAGTATTAACTCATTCACCCCTAAAAACACATTTGAACTCTTCAAATTCAAAGGTTGGAACAGTTCATTATGAAATTTCAGAGGTGAATGAATTCAAGTTAAATTGCTTGAAACATGCAAGGTCTTTGTTAAATCTACTCAGTTTCATGCTTGACTGTTGTAGATATTGAACAAAAGGCGAGGGATCGACAAACGTCAGAGAGTCGCACACCCGACTCGGACAAAGACGTAGAGGGAATAATTTTGTCCAACAAAGCTGATGATACCAAAGACATTTCTGGTGCTTTTAAGTGTAAACCCACTGTGCCTACATCCATAGACATTCCGAAGGTGACGGACACAGGAAATAGAGGACAAGTGCATTCTGGGAAGGATGATACTCAAAACTTTTTAAAAGCTAGTACATCACAGCTTTCGACCTCCCCAGTGTCTTCGAGAGATTCTGTAAGTCCCTCGTCTCCTCTAGTGAGGAAGAAGCACAAGACGAGTGTTGATCTTGATGACAGCGGGAGATTTGATTCTGAAACCTTGGAACTCATTCGTGAAATAGGCTCGGCTTTCCTCAACAGTCCGGCAAAGACAGAGAAAGAGAAAGAAATCAGTGAACAAGAGGCGCTAGAAGGGGGCAGCCTCGTGAAATTCTTGGTCAGAAATATCGAGAAAACGACAGGTGTGACCAAGAAATCACATTTGAAGGAGATAGTGATAATAGAAAAAGACACTGCAGCAGCTCAGCAGGAAAAGAAGAAAAGGTTGTGGCGTTACAGTAATCCAGCTGTTGAGCCATTGACCCCACCAGGTGACAGACCCCGAGTCACCCACTCACATAGTAGCCCTGCGTTAGATGTCCCTGCTAAACACAAGGATGGAACTGTGCCACCCGGGGGTGCCCTGACCCCATCTTCGCCCCTTAAAGTTGATCCCTCCCTATTTCGAATAACTGCTGATACCACCAATACTCAATCCACAACATCTGTGATAGAACCCAAAGAGACTCCGGAGAACAATGCTGAGGGGACGGTGAAGGAGAAAGTAAAAGACTTGGTGGGCAAGTTTGAGCTCCCAGAAACTGTTAACACCCCAGGGTTGAAGGAGGTCACACCTACCGAGGAAGAACTCACAATAGTGTTGAAGGAAATTGACAATAGTAAATCTACAAATACGAAATCCCCTGTCTCTACTGAGTCAGATAAAGTTGACAGGTTGTCCAGCACTTCAGAGAGCGATGCCACTACCCCGGAGGAAGAAGACCTTGAAGGGGAACAATCTATGTCGGAACAATCAATACAGCTGCGCCATCTACGGCAAAACCTACGCAAGGCAAACGACCGGCCTAAATCTGCTGAACATATGCGGAGGAGCAATAGTACCACACCAGAGGGAGCAACCCCTCAGAGGCCACGTCTCAGACACGCAAACACTCTGCCCAGCCCTGTTGAATTTGGGCCATCAACATTTTCGTGGGAGGGTAAGAAAGTGAGAAAATTACATGGCAAGTCCCATCCGTTGACAAAGCTGGAAACGAGGAGAGCAAGTCCGTTTTACAACACTATGTGATTTTATGTTATTTTATGTAAGTTATCCCACCAAGTGTCTGTTTGCCGTAGTGTAATTGTGTGTCCTTGACGTTTCAAAGCAAACAGGTGATTAATGAGATGTGTGTGTGACCTTGTGATAATGTGAAGGTCACAGACGGACGTGAGGGACTCGCTGCCTGCGCTGGGTGTGTAGTATAGGGCAGGGCTTGGTAATTAGACTCTGGTTAGTTCAACACTGCATATATATGTAATATGCGATATCGTACAGATACAACTTTCTGTAACCACAGGGCAACAGATATAATCGTGATTACTCTATATATATATATGCTTACTGCAGCTATCACGAATATTTTTTTGGTAATTTTACGTAAAATACCTAAAAGTCTATTTATAAGACAGAGTTGTCTGTAAGAAAAAACATGTATTTACAGTCAACCTGCTCAGGAGACCACCTCCATTAAGAGACCACCTGTGTTAAGAGACCACCTGTGTCAAGAGACCACCTTTTAGGACTTCTCAAGGATGGTCCCTATATACAAGTTTGACTGTATATCGTTTAGAAAATTGACAATAACCTGTGCACAAAATGACAGATTCACAATATACGGTCACCACTACTAAATTCCAAAGAGACAAATTGTCCAACATGAGTAATTCAAAGCTGTCCAAGGAACGTCCACTGTAGAATGAAAGTTTTAAGATTAAATGGTGAGTTTTGATATCTTAACCAGGGATAAACCTGACACATTGACCCTTCAAAACTCAAAACTGAAATTGACCCCTCCATGTTCCACCTTTTGTTTAATTCTACATAGAATGGCCACTCTTAATTTTGATAATGACTTAAAATTGCTGAAAATTGCCCACTGCTCTCAAATTCCAGGATTTCCCCTGCTTAACTGTTGAGTGGTATCTAAAAAAATCAACTTTATTTGATAAAGGTATTTTAATATATCAAACCTGGTGTCTTTTTCATTCATGGAAACACAATATATGGAAATATTCTATCAAAATGAAGGTATTACTTGTGATGAATGTTGATTATTAAGATACAGTGTTGAACTAATGCGATTTTAACAGGAGACCAAGTCGACTTCTTCCATTCCATAACAGGCTCTACTTCATCTCTCCTAGTAGAGCTTACATTGCTGTATTCCGTCTTTGCGTATTGCAGAGTTATCTTCTCTTGTGAGCAGGTATTGATTCTTACGTCATTGGTTTGTGTGAGAAAATTACGTCGTTTTCTCAAAAATTGATGACGTACGTTACTCTCACAAACAAATGACGTAACAATCAATAACTGCTCACAAGAGAAGATAACTCTGCAGTACGAAAAGACGGAATAGTTCTATCATGTACTCTTTGTTTACTACAAATATCATTACTATATCGCTACTAACATAACTTGATCGTCTCGGTATTTGTGTGTGCTGATGTTTGAATAATATTTAGAGCTTGGCTACTGAAGTATTTTCGGGACTGTTCACGCTAACTAATTTTCCATCAGTTTTTGTTTTAAAAAAATTGAAGTGCCGAATATACCCAAATTGGCTGCTAATGTAAGTGTTGTTCTGTTAAAATTCAGCGAGATTAATCAGAGAAATGTCGATGATTCACTATATATGTGACGATACTGACATGAAGAACAAATAGTGAGTTGTCGAATTGGTCAAGAATTGTAGTTGAAGTATTTTTGTGACCAATCTTGATCCCAGCCAGGTTTACTTGTTGAAAAAAGTAAGATTTGCAGAGAAAAAATGGCATAATTTCATCTTCGCTGTATTGGGGAAAACTGCAAGCTTTTTTGTATGTATTGTTTTAATAGTCTTAACTGATTTAACCACAGACCAGCTATTTATGAATATTTTAAAAGTTCAAAGCATTATTTAATTATACAACTTAGATATATACAAACATAAACACAATCTATGACTGTTCATTACTTTATTTACCAATATAGTTGTCACCAAATCGTATCATGAAATGAGGGTAAACACATTGTACAGTTGTAGACCTGACCATACCTTAAATTTCTTTCTGTAGGTCTGTTTTTTCGGCACAGACATAGCTACACAAGACAGTCACCATGTCATTAGTTTCTAAGCTTCCGTGTACATCAGTGTTGTTATAAAATCTCTGTGATAAGCCCATGCTCACTGATAAGCCCACCCCCTTGGTAATTGAAAAATACCAGAAATAAGCCCATCTCCTTGTTCAGCATATTTTTATTTGTGAAAGACCTACTCTCTGTAATATTACTCTCACTCCATCATTAACATATTTAAACAGTAAACAGCCCACCCAATGTAAGACATATATTACTACTAAACCAACACGCTCAGTAGCAAGCCCTGGTTCAACAAAGCCACATATGAAAATAGACATTTTCCATATATATATTGTATAGGGTTTAACTCATTCACTCCTGAAAACACATTTAAACTCTTCACATTCAAAGGTCAGAATAGTTCATTATGAAATTTCAGGGGTGAATGAGTTAATTTGAGAAAAATCTCATTGATCAGTGCTCTTTACAATTTAGCCCTTCTTGGCCTTTTACAGGTAAAGAATCGGAAATAACTTATTACAGATTTTCGCCTTATACAACCGACTTGCTTATTCTGGGTCATTGGCCCACCACAAGCTGACAGAACATATGTTCAGAAAAGACAAACTCATTTAATACAGCCTAGTAAACCTGTCTTGTATAGAAATTATTTGAAATAGCACAAAACTAAAAGATTATTTTGGCGGGCTTTCACAGTTATGATAGAATTCACATTGGTGGACATACAGAATTAAAAACCACAGCTCTAACTGAACTACCTGAAACTTTTCATATGTGGATTTTTGATAGAATATTTTCGTTGAAATGTCTAACCAGGTCTCTCGTTTACTACATTTGTTTATTTGCAATTTCAGACATAACTCACTGAACACGAATGGTTGTCAATAAGACGCCATCGACCAAACAGGAGTAAATATTCGTTTCACTCTGCTTTGGATTTTTACTTCAGTATGATGGTGTAGCTTCAGAACTTCTAATAATAATAATAATAATATTAATAATAATAAATAATGATAATAATAATAATATTCAACATTTGATATAGCGCCCTATCTAGCTAACATACGCCACTCTAAAGCACTCTTAATCAATACATTTTTGAGGAATTTGCAGGAGCTGCCTTATCAGTCGATAACTATACTAGTCCTGGCTGATATCTCTCTATTTGTGTATGCCTCCTGCGTGTGGCATGTGACCAAAAAACAACCTGTGTTTTTACAATATCTTAAATAGATAGATAAAATGGCAGTCTTTTGAAATTTATTTGAATACACATTATATGAATAATTGTCATGGAAATTCACATACATTGAAAATGTTCTGGTATTGTTATTAGATGTCATTGCACATGAAAATTGTTTGTTATACATTAATTGTAAATTTTGTTAGCATGATGTGACAAAAGCCCCTTAACTTATGACATATGACAACATTAGCTGAATTGGAGAAATGCGAATTTTTGTTTGCAACTTGAACAATGTTGATTTTTGTGTGTTGATTTTGATATTTTCTTGATTTAATTGTTTGTATGTTTTCTGGAGATCACTAAGTGAATTTTGTGTTTGACTATCACATCTGTTATCTTTGATAAGATTCATCAATTTGGAAATATGTAAATATAAAAGTTTTACTTTATACACAAACAATGTACAGATTAAACATGTCGCAACCTTTCAAGACCATGGTAGACAGGAGAGAGTGTTAGATCTACACCCTACCAGTAACCTAGCTATTCAATACAGTGTGTATACGCTCTCTATCAATATGCCAAACCTCCCCGGTCGAGTGACATATGAAATTTACATGTTTCGTCATATCATTGTACAGATATAAACGATATAAATCGCTTACGCAGTCATAGCTTGACAAAGGGACCAGTCAGTTACGACACGTTAAATACGTACATTGTTTGTGTCAAACGTAAAACAATTGATAGCATTTCTGTTGCCGCACATTTAATAGTAAGGCTTTGTCAGTCACACATTTTATGAATATGCATAGTTTCACAAAAAAATCTAAGCAATAATTAAAATTCATGATGAAAAATACTACATGTACAGTAGTTTCTTTAGGTTTCATTTTTAAGAAATATTCATGATTCTTTTTCAAATTCGTGAATTACGTTTTCAGAGAATTAAAATATAACCAAGTCATTTACATTCTTTATAGTACTGTGAACATTTTTTTACCTGCTGTTATTTTTATTTTTCCATAGTTCACTTTAAAATTTGCATATCTACATTACAATTCTGATTGTGAAGAGATTCTGATTGCGAAGAAAATAGTTCTGTTGTTGCAGCATTTTAACGGACCGGAAATTCTGATTCTCAGTTAGGGTTGCTTTTGTGTGAAATTATACTGTTGGATCTTGAATTCTTCCATAAATAATGCTATCAGTTCAAATTATCATATTTTTCAGCAATTTTCATACCTTAACAATGCTTAATTTTTTTCTAGAGGTGAAATTATGAACTAGTATTTTGTAGAAGTGAAAATCTGAACTAATATCTTGGTTAAGGGAAAAAAATATTGCACAAGTAATTTTTCTTTGTGTACCAGTAAATATTAATTCTTTAAAAAAATTCATTGGGAGCCTGTTGGTTTATGCGGAACAATCGGTTTGACCGTTTATAAATGTAACAATTTCCAGTATAACTACTGGCCGACCTGCAAATGTTTATGCAGGCCTTGCAAGGCTTTGTCAAGGCTCGCCTGAAAGCAGCATCAGATTACTAGGCCGACCTTATTTGATAAACGAACAACTGTGGTCCGACCGGTTTGGCCACTTAAACGAAAACAGCCTTGGTGTGTTGCACACATTGTATGAAAGTGGATCATTTGTTAAGGCACTCAACTTCATACAGTTGGTCCGGATTTGATGTCTGTCAAAAATAGATATTTTCATAGTTGTACGGGGTTAGAACACTAATCTAGCTAAACCTAGCATAGAAACGTAATACATTATTGTAGCAGTAACCACCCCTCCAAATTAGGATATTCCCCTCCCTCCCATCAAACAGTAGACTAGCTTCACTAACAAAAGACCTGTGTCCAAAGCTGCCCGTACTTGAATTTGATAGATTCAGAATGTTTGATATTGAAAACAAAAACCTTTGAGGAAGGGTTCTTTGAGCCCCTGCTGCAGAAAACGTTTAATATTTACCTGTACTCACCCCTCTACCCAATCCCAATTACTTCCTCTTCAGCTTCTGTGTTCAAAAAGACAAGAAATAGTTCAAAACTAAAAGGACTATAAGGCTTGGTGAAACATTAAGCATGTTACTCGGACACAATTGTCAACTTACTGTATTTGTTATAATAAGCACCCAGTGTACATGAGAAATTGGCTAATGAAGGGGCTCTCGTTTAACTCATTCATGCCTGAAATTTCATAATGAACTATTCTAACCTTTGAATTGGAGGAGTTCAAGTGAGTCTTCAGGGACAAATATGGCAGTTCCTGTAAAGGTGATGTATGTCAGACACGTTTCTGGGGAATTATTTTTTTGAAGTTTGGTGTTCTGTTTTTCTTCTAAGACACTGGAAAATTGTCTTGTCAGATTGTGAGACTGTAGTGTCAAATATAATGGTATTCCCGGTAATGGAAATATTGTGTTTACACGAGAGGGCCAGAATGGAGGTCATTTTGAAAATGTTTTTTAATCTTAATAAGTTATGGAAAAGAGGGAGCGACACTTAAAAGGGGAAGGGCACTAATTATGGCGAATACTGTATGATAGAAATGACAGAATAAGCGATCTTAAGATCTGTTTATTGTTTTAGTAGGAACAATGCATTAGAGTTCACAAAAATGTACCACTAATATCTAAAGTAGAGGTGAAACCTTTGTTTTTTTCTCTCTGGTAGTCTGCCTACCACTTCAGATATTCTCTCTTTCCAGCCCCCCATGTATGTCGAAGTAAGAACCTAAAACTAGGACATTCAAAGGTGACATCAGAGGATGCGTTTTTGTACAAAATTGATTGTTTTGTATTTGTTTTATTAGTTGACGTTTTAATGGCATTTTGTTATTGTTCTGTGTTAAGACTTCAGTATACTTAGGCTTCATCAAATAAAATGGAGACAGTTCTCCGCTGGCACAATATTATTGATAAATTCACAAATGTCATGTTTCAGCAAAGCTTTTGTGATACTGTTGTGTGAAAAGGTCAAAGTTCAGCACATCCAAGGTAACCATGGAAACGAAACGTTGATTTGAAGGTTAAGGTTACTATGATGTATTAATAGTAACCAAGGTAACTAAAATCAAAGTGAAGAGTTCCCAGGGTTGCCACGGTAACTGGACTTAATTGCTTTGTCATTTGAGGTGCCGTCTGCTGGACAGACCCTTGTTTCTATGATTGTAATCAGGGGAGAAATCATTGTTTTTATCAGCTTGTCATGTTGTACTGTAGGGAGAATTCATTTTAGTACAAGTCCCTCTCTGGTTCCCAGTTTAGTAGAAGACAGAGCGGAAGTCTGGCAGTCAGGGTGACAATACGATCACACACACACTGACACCATACTTGTTATTGTTGTAAGGTTGATCTTTAATGCCTTCTCATGATTTTATTTAATGTTACATAATATCAACAAAATTATGTATATTTTTGCATATTATATTAGCTGTCATCAGGTGCTTCAATTGTGCAATTAGTGGAATATTTGTATTTATAACTTGTGGCAGTTTTGTAAAAGTAAAATTTACATTTAATTAATAAAAAATGTAATAACAAATAAATACTCTTAGTTGTGTCTTGTTTTCTTACTGAAGGTCAAGGTTACTATGATGTATTACAGTATTTATGATATCATAACCCTTCTCAAATTTGATATGTAGGTTCCTTTTGTTCGTAGTTGTGCATGTTAACTTTTGAGACTGATCAGATAAACAAAATGGCCGACAGACCATCTTGAATTTTGACAGTGAAGGTTTGTTTTTGCTATTTCTCTAGAAATACTGGAAGGATCTTTCTCAAATTGCAATGATCAGTTATATTAGGCTAATATCTGTCCTTTAAAGATTACAGAGGAGCGACACCAGACTTCAAGACCAGTCAATTTTACCGTTACGCGACCGCGAGAATCTTTTGATGTTTATCAAAGGATCAAACTAGTCTTCTTGTCTCATACACAAGGTGGTGAACACTGAGCCTTCAATGTTGCTATGACATATTCCAGGGGTGCAGAGAGCAAAAGTGAGCGTAACTCTTGGATATCGAGGATGTACTATTGTTTGAACAACTATGTCGAAAAACCAATAAACAACGCAACAAAGAACAATCTAAGCGTGGTATGTATGACCAGGTGGCTGCAAAACACCGAAATGACGTCACGTCGCAGTCTGTTTTCAATCTAAAAGATACTAGCATAGGCGAACAAAGCTAGTGATTCATACAGTCAGAGGTCAAAACTCTCTCACGTTACGTCATTTTCCAAGCAGAGTTTGTGTTAATTTACTTTTCAAAAATTAATTTTTCATGGCTTCGTTTTAAGTCAAACAATGATGAAATCTGGCATACAACTAGAGAATCATCTAGCACTTCTACTGGACACCCTAGAACAGGTGCTTGTCTCTCTTATCACAGGTCTTTTATCCATCACGTTCCTGCTTGGCAAAAACGCATGTGCCTTGACAAAAATTGGTCGCGAACTCTAGATGAGAATGACCAGACATGAGGGTTTTAGAACAACTTGAATCAGATATTTCGTCAATTTGAATCATGATTACGAAGTAATAAGACATGCAGTTCTCCAAAGTAGGTCGCTTTCTTGACACATTTGAAATCTGCCAGTTCATAGGTTAGATTAGTTCATTATGAAATTTCAGGGGTGAATGAGTTAATTTATTGTATGCATAAAGTCAAGTCAACTAAGTCGAGTTACCATGAGATATAACCTCCATGCCTGGTTATTATGTTTCACCTTCGAATGAGCGGAGATATAAAGTACTGGTTCTTTTTCTGTAACCGTCTCGTCCAGACTTGAATCTTTAAAACCGTTTAAGATATCTTGACGAAACTTGAAGTATACTTCATCACCAACAGAATGTGTGCAAATATCGCTGTAACAAATTATCGGGTGCCTTCGTGTGTGCAGTGCACTGATGTCAAATCACTGTGACTTGAGCTTGTGTCAATGGCAAAATCGATGCAAAATTACTAGTGAAATCTTGTCCGTGTCTAACTTTTAAACTGACAATATATCGAGACGAACCCTGAAGAAGGTAAGTAGTGCACTGTAAGTTGATCAACGTGACCTTTATACTAGACCAAAGGTCAAATACATGTAAAATTTTCAACGAAATTATGTTTGAGCTATTGATTTTGAACTGTAGTGAAAACATATTGATTATGGCAAATATTGAGAAATATGTTTCCGTTCACGATAAGAAATCGTTATTTTTTGTACTTCACACATTCTGTGGGTGATGTAGGTTTACTTTATATTTCGTCAATATGTTATCACTCGCAAGCCAACAAACCCATCACGAAATATAAAGTAAACCTACATCACCCGCAGAATGTGTGAAGTACAAAAAATAACGATTATGGCAAATAATGAGAGAAATATGTTTCCGTTCACGATAAGAAATTTTTAGTAACAACGAGCGCGTTTGCTTCAATTACCTAAATTAGGGCGCGTCCCAGTGTTATACCACATCGCTGGAAAAGCCACCCTCGATATTCCAGGGGTTACACTCACTTTCGCTCTCTGCAAAGAGCCAAAGTGAGCATAACCCCTGGAGTATCGAGGATATGAAAAAAGCTAGCTCGCCAGCAAGACTGCAGTTTTCCTTCATATTTTTTGCCTGTTACTATGAATAGACAAGTGACGTAATAAATATCATCACACTATGCAGTACGGTTCTGCAGCAGAAGTCGTTGAAAATGTTAATACTTTAGACCCTTATGGGCAGAAAGTCAGACAAATTAATTTATCATAAAACAAATCCGAAAACGTTTTGATATCAGGCCCAGCAAGCTATAGCCTGCATATCAGGAAAGAAAATTGCTGAAGTTTAAACATTTTAACACACAAGGAAGCTACATGCCAGATGTTATAAAATATGTAAATAGTTGATGGCGAAGAGATGATATAACACAGCACCTTCTCAGCAGCCAATCATTATCGTCTTGGGCAGGTGAGCAAAAACACACAAAAAGAAACGTTTCCGGTTATTATTTTATTCTATTAACACAGTTCTGGAAGTTAGTCAGTTTGATGTTCATACACTTGTAAATGTCTAATATGGCTTTGTCAGACAGGATGTCCATTTCATGCTGCCGATCAAGTGATTGAGAAAATTCATCCGGGCCTTCTCCACAGCCACCTTCACCGGAAGTCACGTGACCGGGATGCACCATCCATTCACACGATAATACTTTTTCCTGAGAACAGGCCGCAATGAGCTTCTGTTTGTCCGAGTCTGATGACCCTGTGACGTCAAACACTTCAGAAAGATGAGACGTCACTCTGTCGACTGTCATATTGGAACCCATGGTTCGCAAGCCAACAAACCCATCACAGGTCCTAGAAGTAAAACCAGAAACCGAGATAAAAGAATGTATTTCATATTAAAAGAATGGAACAATATATCCTCATTTTAGTAACATTAAGTGTACATGTTAACCAGAATAATTAGTGTTTGTGAATTCCGTTTAAACTTCCGTAAAATAACGTATCGTTGTAATTTGATGTTTACAACGTGAAATATGTATCGCAAAAGGAAAGTTATTTAAGCGTTTAGAAAAGGTAAGTATTCGGTATTAGCTAAAGGAAACGTCAACACCGCTCACATGGGTGGCAGTATTAGACAAAGGAAATGTTAACCCTGTGTACAGGACACACATATATGACAACGTTAGATACAGAAAATGACATGGATGCATGCTTCAGGAAATTAAATTTTACGTTAGATACAGTAAACGTCAACATTAACTACTGGAAATGTCAATATAAGTTACAGGAAACGTCAACATTAGACACGAATGTCATCATTACGTACAGGAATTGTCAACATTAGCTTCATGGAAACGTCAACAGAAGGCACAGGAAACGTCAACATTAGCTACAGGAAACGTCAACAGAAGGCACAGGAAACGTCAACATTAGCTACAGGAAACGTCAACAGAAGGCACAGGAAACGTCAACATAAGCCACAGGAAACGTCAACATTAGCTACAGGAAACATCAACTTTACGCACAGGAAACGTCAACATTGGGCATAGGAAACGTCAAAATTAGACACAGGAAACGTCAACATAAGCTACAGAAAATGTCAAAAGTATGTACAAAAAGTGACAGAGAAAGCGCTGACAGTTTTTCTAGTACGCCATTGTATAGAGCCAACATTGACGTACCACAGTTTGTGAGAGGTAAACACCTTACTGGCAGCCTCGGTCTGATGTACCAGCTCCGTCATGAACTCAGCCTTTTGGGGCGTGGCCCAGACCTCTGAGGCCACACCCCTTTCATTTGGTAGGCGGGTGACCTTCACACCATTTTCACTGAGAACTGCAGCAAACGTTTCCACTATACCTGTTTGTAATCAGTAAGAAAAAGTCAGTATAGCCAGAGGTAGGTTCTAGAGGAGTTCCCGCGGGAAACCGGAAGTACAAGAAGAACATGCAGTAACGGTTGCTAAAGAGGGTCAGTCGTCAGTGGGATTGCGAGTTGAGAGGACGGACCAAGATTTCACAACACGTGATATTGCGCGTAAAACATTAGACATAATTGGTGGACAAACATTGTATTTGTCTGATTGGTGTTTCCGACTTAACTTGCAATGAAGTATTAAAATGACAGACTTAAAAAGACATTCGTCTTTCGTCAGACCAGTATATTTTTAGGGGTTAAAAAGCGATATATAATATATTCAATGCTGAATGTTATCTGTAAAAGGTTACCCGGTATCACGTGTATATGTTGGTGACCGTCTGCATGGTAGGGCGTCTCTCCCATCAGATCCCGGAACTTATCTATCTGGGCCTGAATCTCACGTCGAACCTGTCAAATATCACTTCAGGTAGAGTATCAACAAATTACATTCATTTGATTTTAAAAAAGTGGCCCGGAAGCTGGTCGGCCTATAAAAGTGTATAGAGGCTAATCATGTTACGGACCGGCTCTTTTTATTTTTATTTTTTTTCTCATTCTTTTTTTTTCATGGCAAAACTTAGTGCCCGTGGTTCATTTTTTTATCCTAAACAATTTGTAGTTGACGTTTTATGTTTTCGTCATAACTATAAGGTCTATGACTACGATGTCCGCTGATGGTGGAGCAATTGAAGTACAACCACATGAAAATGTCACAACTTGAACACAGCAATGGCTGGACAAATATTCTGACAACGGTCTTATCTGAAGTTTCTACGCAGACGCTGCTGAAAAATAATAAACTTTTGCAATTGGGGCGGCGGATCTGTGACAATTACCCGAACGCGAAAATTACTGGCAATGTACCTCTATGATGTCGAGTTTCCCTTCCTTGACCGCCTCCCGGAAACCAAACTTGCCGAGGAGACATCCGTTTCGGGTCAGAGTTCTGTACCCCTGTCCAATGGTGTGGCCCTCGGTCAGGTTCACGTGCAAGCCTAGGTACAGACACAGATAATAAATAACATGAAATCTAAGGAAAGAAAACAAATGACAGAACCATCGCTATACGATGATCTGTATACTACAGCACAATACGACAAGGAATCCCTCTGATGCCAAAAAACTCTTTAAACATACTGATATACAATGTGATGTTGAGTTACAGCGAAATGATGCGGGATGTATATCACTATCCCTCCTCTATATAACGGCGTGTCCGGTTGGATCATATTTATCACTTGGAAATAAACCCTTGTGTTAAGCTAACGAGCTCGAGTTTCCCCGGTCATATTCCCCTTATTTGGAGCCATGCTGGAAAGTTCCGAATGACAGCAGCAGACGACAACTATTGCGCAGAAGTCTGGCCATCTTCGCTGTTAGTTGTTATTCTATTTCGGTATAAGCATTATTTATTGTCTTTGCGAAAGGGAATCGTGATTCTTTGTTTTACCTCGATTAATATTGCCCGAATGAAACATGATTAATCAAGGTAATCCAAAAAGTCGTGTTTCTCTACCACGAGGGCAATACATGTATAGTATTACGTTTGTCTGATTAATCAAGCATTTCACGTGTTGGTCAGTTATGGACTAAGTCAGCAGCCATGGCCATCTAAGGTCAAACGTTTATGCGCGTTTGTGAGAACAGCATATCTTGTAAAACATTTTGTAACATAGACTTGACCTTGAACTCCGTTAATGTTTAGGTACTACAGCTAGGATCGTGTTACGTCACGTGTTGATATGCATCTATGAACATTATGTAAGCTTGACCTTCGTCCATGACCTATGACCTTGACCGATGGGACCTTGGTTTAAGTTACCGTGCCGCAATCGGTCGGAAAAACTGTGGTTAAAATTGCAGTCATAAAATTCCAAAGATTCCTTTAGATTAAAGCAGAAACACATGAAAAATTACATTTGTGTTACGCAAAAATTTAACGTTCTTAAATGAAAAAGCACTTAATTATAAGAATTTGTATCTCAAAGTAATTACAAGTCCTCACATCACTGTTCTGAGTGTTCTCATAACTCAAGTTAATAACTCTCACGTTTTAAATGAATTGGTATTCTCACAGTTAATACTTCTGTGTTTATTGGTTAATTATGAGTTCTCACATTTCAAATTAATTATCAATCTCAGGGTTAATAGGTCTGACGTTTCAAGCGAATCATTATTATTATCACATTTAAGTATTCATAAGTATCAAGCCAATTATTCTTCTCATATCTAATAATTCTGACCTTTCAAATTACTTATGAGTTCTCACAAACGTTAAGAATTATCTCGCTTCAAGTTAAATATCAGTTTTCACATATCAAGTTATCAAATTATTTCCATATTGTAAGTAATCGTTTAAAATAGTCAAACGAGAACAGTTTGTAAATGCACGCGACATGATATGTTACGAAACAGTTGTATCACTGGGGTTCGTTACAAAAAAAATCTAAACTACACAAATGCTTTACTGATACGTGTAACACCTCACATAAACGTATCAATATAGCATATGCGTATTTCAGACATTTGTAACGAACCCCTGTGGCGGTATAAACTAGAACTGTAAGCCAAAGGCTAACTAATACCCTCGCTCCTAAACAAACCAGAACTGTACGCTAAAGGCTTACTTATGCAAATCAATATAGTCTCCCACCAGTAATGAGTTATGGTAATCACTATTTTGTTAAAAATAAAAAATAAAAAAACAAAAAAATAAACAAGTATTTCGCACAAAGGGGCATGACTCCATCAAAAAGGGTTGAAATCCCAAATTAAAATGCCGGTGCACAACTACATAAGATACTGATCATTCATGTAAAGTTTCAATGAAATCCACCTGTTAATTAAGGAGAAGTTTTCCGGACAATTTACTACGGACNTGATTCCAGTATACCCCCCTCCCCCCTAACTTCGTTGCGGGGGTATAATAAACTGAAATATGGTGGAAATTGCGTTTTTCTTGTCTTAATCCAGTGTAATTAAATCGGGAAGCAATGCACCAAGACAGTTAACAGGTCGATCACAGACTTAATTAATAGTTAAACTATAATTCAATGTCTTTACCAAGTTCGTTTCACACAGAACATAATATGTTTGTAAGAATATGCCGACAAACACACATAACATGTTATAAATTTGAATGAAACAGATTACATAAATAAAATTGTATATAGATCTATGTATCTATTTCAGGTACGTAATACATAATTCATTTTCATAAAATTGACATCGATCTTTTTGTGTGATATACATTGTATATAATTATTGTCTCATTCTCTTTTCAAATGTATCATTAATACGATTCGTTTTGTCGAACAGCAGTATAAAGTTACTACTATCGATGAGTGTATTCATCAGTTCAAAGGTCACCTGTAGCAATATTGTACTGTTTAGCCAGTTTGGCTGCATTCTCTGCCCGGACACCATTGACCAATAGGGACACACTGCTGATATGACCCTTCCGGTAACACTCCACGATTCCAGCATCTCTCTCGTCGCTGTATCCGAAGTCGTCAGCGTTCACAACCAACAACCTCTTCATCCTAGTCGCGACGTCACATCCTCTGACTTTAGTGATCCCAACAATTTAGAGTTAGCTCCCTTTGAATGTTCAGTGTTGCAGCAAGCAGATGGCACGCGAGGACAACCGGATGTAACCACCTCTAAAGTCAGGGGGGAAGTCAGTCAAGCGTGACTCTGCGTTAGTTTTTATTGGTAGGGAAATCGAAGAACAATAGAGGTACCCTATGTAATCGGTTACGCACGTTGGAGAACAAAGTATACTATAGAAGACAAAGGCAAGCCGAATGCGATTATAGCCAGTTTCACATTATCCCATATTACATTTGAGTTCATTTTTCTGAGAATTTATAATACAATACGGGTATACCCCCAGAATTTAACCTTTATAAAACCAGCTTTAATATAACGAAACAGTGAAGAAGATTTTTGTTTATAAATTCTTCCTGTTTTCTGTTTCGTATATAATTTTCAAACCACACAAATAACTGTGGACTAATGATTGCTATCCAAGTCCGTGTACTAACTCTCCTTCTTTTCAGAAAACGACTATATGTAAATGAGTTTACTTGATTTGCGTATGAGATACTGTGCATAATAAGTTATCCCGGAACCGACCAATATACATATATATGATATATTATATATTCGGGTAGATTTATATTAGAGTCTTACATATTATTCGCTCGGCATGCGTATTTGAATATATATATATTATATTATTGGGGCAAATATATAAATATTAATAGGGTAAATTTTATGGGATATATTTTTATAATGATTTAAATAATAAATAGTGTATAATACGATTTCCCCATCGTATCCCCGTGTTAACTCTCGACTCGTATCAGCCTTCGGGCCTCCGGCCCATGGGGCTAGCTGCATGATATTGAAGTCTGGTTCATACGGGGAAGGAAATTGAAATGGCCATATTATAAACTTTAAATACTTTGATTAAGACGGTTATCAAACAATAACTGGAACACAAAACAATATCCAGAAGAATTTATTGGTAGTAGTATAGTAGGTAGGTTTTGGACCCTTACAAAATGATCCTCCGATCCTCATGTGTCACGAAAATGATCCTCATGTGTCACCAAAGTGATCATCATGTGTCACCAAAATGATCCTCCTACCAAAATGATCCTCATACTAAAATTATCCTTCTATTAAAATGATCTTCATGTGTCATCAAAATGATCTTCCTACCAAAATGATTCTCATTCTAAAAAAAAAGATCCTTCCACTAAAATGATCCCTAATCAAACATTTAAGTTTTAAAAGTTAAAATGTTTTTAAAATACTTAAAAATTTAAAAAATGAATCAAATTTCAAAAAGTTTTCAGATTTATTTTTTTATAAATCCAGAATGTCAAAATGAAAACTTTTCAGAAAATTTAATAATTTAAGATAAAAAATAAAATCTAAAAATATTTTTAATTTCGAAAAAGAAAAAGTTAAATAAAAGAAATATATTTCGAAAAGTAAAATTTTCAGTTTTCACTTCTACAATAATTAAATTTCAAATTAAACCTTTTTCCCAATAAAACTGTTTTCAAATAGCTCAACATGTTACGCCAAGTTAAAGGTCTTTCTACCACAATACGCTGTGTTATTCCACTCTCAGATCATTGTATAAACACGCAGACTGTTGGATAAATGTGAGTTATATACCAAACGTGGTATATGACCTTCAAGAGTTTTAATTGGTCGAGAAGATGAACTTTGACCGAGAAGACTTTTTCCACGTGCTTTTTGCCACCTGCCGTTTTGTTTACGTCGTCGGCTGTCAACATCCGACAAATGTTGGTGACGTTGTGAGGTTATGTGGAAAGGATGGTTAATAAGGCAATATTTAAAGATGATACTATACTTAACGAACTGATCGCTAGTTTCAGGCAAAATTGCTACAGACGCTCGATATCGTTTCGACGTCACACCGTCGCGTGTCCAGGTCGTGAAACCAAAACAAGATCTGCCACAGTGTCGGGAAATATTTCGTTCTCCCAATGTCCCGTTATCGCTATTTAGACGGTCTGACTATGGCTGAACTTTCACTATAAACGTCAACCTTAGAACCGTCACGAAGAAACGTAGGCCAATGGTTTTGGATATTGACAGCGATTAGTTCGTCTACAACGGTTCATCACTTGGCGGGAGGCAGACTTCGTACGATATCCTTCCGCGCATAAAGTCCGTGGTTAATCTATATAAATTAATGCAATACTGCTACTCTCAATATTTAAAGTCGTTCATCTATTTTATTTTTTCACGAAGTTGTTGACGAATCAACAATTTTGACAATAATTAAATTTGTAAAAAAAAGAAGTCATTTTTGAATATAAGTGTGTGACTTTTTACATATGGGTCATATCACTACGCCAGCCATGTTAACAAACACATGGGTGTATGTTATTTCCGACTGATCATGATATTGTGGTAGAAACAGATCCCACTACTCGTGGTTGTTGAGTATGGTATTTATTTCACTCTCGTTAGTTAATTTTCAAAAGTAACAGAAAGACACTCGCTAAAGCTTGTGTCTTTTGTAACTTTTGAAAATTAACTAACTCGAGTAAAATAAATACCATATTCAACAACCACCCGTTGTGTAACCTCTATATATCCATCTAGCAACCATTTCATCGACATCTTGTATACGAACAAAACAATAATGGTACAACGTTTTTCAAATAACTCCGTAAAAATATGTTACGACAAGAGCAAAGTTGATGGGATTTACGAAGGGGAGGATAATTCCTTTCGAATGAACGTTTCTTTCGGAATGATACCCCGCAATACATAAACCGGAGAATATCGTTATTTCCGACCGTACGGGAATGAAACCGTTTTCCATCAACCGATTTTGATCAACCAACGTGCTGATGTTAATGGAAAACTTCGGAACAAATTAGAGGGTATGGCTCTTGTGGAATATGTGTTATGGCAGCGGGAAAACACTAAGTGGAAGCCTGTCTTTCTCACTAACATTCATATAGTTATATTCCGGACCAACTTTCCCCTGGGCTGTGGACGGACAAGACTGCCGCAGTACCTAATTAACAATCGGAACGTGAAAACATTCGACGGAGTAGCGATTTCAATGTGAAATCTGTGAAAACCTGTTTCCGTCATCATTTCAATGTTCGCGTCATTGCCGCACGTGCACAGGAATAACAAAAGCACAATTTCACGGAGGATACTACAAACTCAATTCCACAATTTTTGATAACTTGGAACAAAATGACGTCACCATTCCTAAAGAAAAACAACACTTCCCATGGTTTATTATGTATGATTTTGAGGCATGCTAAAACCAAATAAAACTCAAACTAGTACCGGAAAACTGTCTTGGACCAGAGAACACGTTCCTATATCTGTTAGCGTGTCGTCAAATGAACCGGGATTTAATACTCCGAAATGTTTTGTGGATTCTGATTTGGACTCCCTAACAAGTTTCATGATTAAACATATGGAGAATATATCTTCGGAGGTTACAACCCTTGCAGAGGAGCGGTGGGGAGACATTACGAAATTACAGGAACGGATGACATCACGAAAGCCATGAACCGGAGTCTAATTGACAAGTTCTCTAGATACTACCGTCAGACACTTGTTCTTGGTTTCAACTCCTCAAGGTATGATTTAAATTTGATAAAACAAATAAATGCTCAAAAACTTGGACTTGACGATCGAAAAGAAAAACCTTTTACAGTGAGAAAATGCAACGGATATAGTTGTATCGGCAATTCAAGATTATTGTTTTAGACATGTCTAACTATTTGGCTCCCGGTTCGTCTTACAGTTTTAAATGCGTATGGTGTTCAAGAACAAAAAGGCTATTTTCCATATGAGCGGTTTGATTGCGAGGAGAAATTACAGTATGCGTCACTTCCAGGTCACCAGGATCTTTACAGCTGTTTCAAAAACAAAAATATTTCATTTGACGAATACACGTTTTGTCAGACTGTTTGGAAAAAAACATCAAATGCGTACATTTCAAGATTTCCTTATATGGTATAATAATTTGGATGTTAGACCGTTCGTCCTTGATGTGGAGAATCTGTAAAAGTTTTATTTTGAAAAACAGATTGATCTTTTGTCAGTGCCGGGAATCGCCAGACGGATGCTGTTCGATGCTGGGGAAAAGACCGGAGCAACATTCTCCCTCTTCCATAAAAATGACTAAGATCTGTTCGATACCGTCAGAAGTAATATTATTGGAGGGCCTTCTGTTATATTAAATCGACACTGTTCTAGCGGGGAAAAAACTTTTATAAGGGAGAATCTTGAACAGCTATGTCAGAAGATAGTAGGATATGACGCGAATGCACTCTATCTTTGGGCCATCGACCAACAAATGCCAGTAGGACCTTATATTCGAAGGGAAAGTGAAAACGGATTTCGGCCTGAACTACGTGAGAAGTTTATGAGTTCGTTTTATTGGCTTGATTGACAAAGTAAAGACCAAGGAATAAACATTGTTCATTAACATAACAACAAATATGAAAAACGAATTTGGCCGTATCCTGTGGATGATTATTGTGCTGGAAACAAACCTGTGCTACAGTGTCATGGGTGATATTTCCATGGTCATCATAACTGTCCGTTGACCAGAAACATAAAAAACGAGGAATGGCTCTCGAAACGTGCAACAAAATTGAACAAATAGAGAAAACAACCTCTTCCCTACGCAAGCGGGCCTACAACGTTCTAGAAATCTGGGAATTCGAATTCAACGCTTTAAAACAACAGACCCCCAAGCTTCAAGAATTTATTCACGAAAACCAGCCCAGGTTTTATAGGAAACATAAAGGATCATCAATGCTATAACCAAGCGAAGATTGTTTTGGAATGTTAGCGGTGGACATTAGGGTACCGGACGAGTGGACGGATGGATTTTCCATTAACAAATATTATCCGTATGAATATTTTTGTGAGATGTCCCCAATATTCTGTACAACAGAGGTTCCGTTCAACTGTATTGGAAAACATATGCAGGACCATACACGTTCACAAAAGAATTAGCTCAAAACCACGAACTCTAACCTGTAGGAGGGATGAAAGCAGAAAAAAAGCTGGCATCCCCACTTTTTAACTAGTTCATGGATCACGGATTACAAAATCTCACGCGTTTACCAAACCGTGGAAGATAGGGCTAGTGTTCCATTTTCAAATTTCGTGAACGATGTGAGTAATGCTCGTCGACAGGGGGACATAGACACGCGTTTTGCAGTTATCGCGGAAACATTCAAGTCCAAACATACTTCAACAACTGTGCACGTCGCGACAAAACCGCTTCTGCCGCCATAAAAAGCCCCCGTTTCAGGATTATAACTTGCCTGGACGTCAAAAACTAATTTTATGAAATAGTGACGTCAAAACCTACAATTAAATATGACTAACCTAATCGACTATGTTTTTCATACTACAATTTGCTAAGCTTAAATTAGAATGCTGGAGATTTATTACGATTTTATTGATAAGTTTGTAGAAGGTAGTGACTATGAATATTGAGAAATGGATACAGACAGTGCCTACATGTCAATACCGGGTCCTTCTCTTTCATCAGTTGTAAAATCTAGCATGAGAACCGAATACTTCAGCCTTCTCAATCAGAACTGTTCTGGCGAGTTAACGAGTGAAACGAAACTCTGGCTACCCCGGACGTGTTGTGACATGATAAACGTACACCGGGACTCTTTAAATTGGAGTATGAAGGAGAAGAGATACTCGGTTTATGCTCAAAAATGTATATTGTTAATAAAACAACAATATACTGGACTCTTGCAAGTGTTATCGCGGCATAAAGCATACTCAGAAAAGCCAAGAAATTACCACCGAAAAGACTGAAGCCTCACAGGAAGACCAAGAATGAGCATAAATTTAGTTAGGAGGGGAATTCGAAATCCGGCATTGGCAATCCATTAGAAATTTACCGGTTGGTTTTGCGGACACAGAAATCGAAAACTGCTTTCAGCAATGGTTTCCGTACTAGAGAATACACCATGTTGTCATATGAATAAGAGCGTTGTGGTTTCAGCTACTTCTATTGCAAACGTAAAGTTCTGGAAGATGGAATACACACCGTTCCTTTGGATGTAGTTCAAAGACCAAAACTAAAATTACGAAGCGGAACAGGTGCTATGCTGGAATTTAATGAGGAAGAAAGGACAATCATTCAGTTCATGGTTGAATGTATGGAGTAGGGTGATGAATAGGATTATAAATAAAACTGTGCTGTCTACTAATTGTGAATATGTAAATATTGTGTATAGTAATGTATAAATCCCTTATGCCAGGGAAAGGACAAGTTTGAGACACAGTGCTAAGGAAAACCCATCCTCCTTTTTTATATTTCATGGGAAGTGTTTTTACATGATCACTTCTCTGTTATATGATTAAGGAGACAAATCTCATCAATGATAAAAGGACTCTGCAATTCGTTGGCGCAGTCATTACAGACAAGAACGAGCTCATACACACAGACACACACGATGTACCCGTTTAATACATGTACTGCTATATCTATAACTGGGACTACTGGATCGGGTAAGACTTTTTCGTTTTCAAATTACTACGTTACCTCAAAGATATGTTTGGTGACAACCCTCCGAAACGTATATACTATATTGTTATGGTGTATACCAGTCTCTTTTTGAAGAAATGAAGAGAACTAGTTCGTTCTTAAAATTTTAACATGGTCTTCCAACCGGATCAGGTATAACTGAATTGACAAATAACCATTCACATAACATGATCATATTAGACGATCTAATGGAACAGGTAACAACCAGAAAATACGTTCAATTACTTTTTACACAGGGTTCTCATCAAAGTAAGTTAACTGTCATTTACATAAATCAAAATATGTATTGTCGAGGTAAGTCTGCCAGAACGATTAATTTAAATACACATTATAATGTGTTGCGACGTTATCCTAGGGACGTGTCACAGGTATCCTGTTTAGGTAAACAAATCGCCCCGAGTAAGTCTTCAGCAATCATTGAAGCGTATAATGACTGTATGTCTAAACCATATGAATATTTCAACATCGATCTTTCACCTCACACCGAAATAAGGTTCGTTTTAGAACGAGTATATTCCCAGGTGAAGATACAATCAGTAATTGAATATCATCTGATGTGTGAACATGAGCCCGAATGTAAGTAACGCAAGGCATTTCTTTCTGTTATTATTTGATAAATCGACTTGTAGGGCCTCGGCTTAATATACAGTTGTAATAACTCTCCAAAAATCCCTGCTATAACTGAGATCATTTATAATTTATTAGTAGGAAATGTGTCCAACTCTCAAAAAGATAACTTATCGTTTAAAAAGTATAAACATATTTTAAAATTACTAGGCAATCCAAAACATTCACACAATAAGAAAGTTAAATTATTTAAAATTTATTACAAGTTTTTATATAAAGTTTTGACAGCATTGCGATCAGATATTTTAAAACAATTAGAATAAAATGTACGTAAAATGGTTTTGGTACCGTTTGATCAATATCAAAATCAAATGAAAATAAAATAAACGAAATCGATGATCAACCCACTATTTTGGCCGATGACGTAATTCTGACGTCGGTACCAAAAACGTATAAAGCTAAAGTAGAGGCATTGCTACATCATTTACGAGAGAGTAACTCGATCAAGTGGAATGATTATCATCGATAGTGTTATCGTTCCCAGATATAATATTATCGATATTTTGAAAGAGGCCGTAAAGGAATACACATCATTTAAACCCATCGGGGTAGATGCAGAGCTTCAAAAAACAAACGTACCATTGCGTTTAATTTCTAATCCCTCCCACCGCTTATCCATACAAGATGGGAGCGGGGGGATACGTAAAATCCTTCCCAAACCATGAAAAAGACCCCCTTTTGGTATGCGTCCTGAAAACCCCCCAGAAGGAACACAAAAGCTGGATTGAATTATAATGCTGCCTCCTTCCTATGAACGATACTTGAAGAATATTTACTTTGATTCAAAACACCCCGCACCGTGTGATGGATTAGACACGTTGCATCGAATAGTTCGGTAGGAAGGTAGGTTTGTTTTGGGTAGAGCTAAGATATTAAAATGGCTGCAAAAACAAGTATCGTTTTCAGTTCACCAACAAAGTCGCAGAAAATTTACAACAAGAAAAACCTATAACACCACATCTTCATTATCAATGGGAGATAGACACCGCTAAATTGTATTCACTACACGTCAATAGAATGATGGGTTTCCTTATTTTGTAATAGTAATCGATACTTTTTCCAGATTTGTATGGACAGTCAAAATAAAAACTAGGACTGGGCCTGAAATGACAAAGATATTAAGGTCTTTATTAAATAAAACTACGGCACCTGAACAGATTCGCAGTGATAAAGGTACGGAGTATGTAAACAAACACATAAAATCCCAACTTAAGTAAAAAAGCACATTTTTTATTTCAATCTCAAAATCAGAGACATTGATAGGATTAATAGAAGTATTAGTGATATTGACTGGATCTCTATTTCCCAGAACAATGATGTTAACGATTTCAATAATATTCTGGTTGATTCCATAAAAAACAAATCGAGGAATTCGTACCATCGATCAGTTTCAGTAAGACCAAATGATAAACCCTGGTTTACAAATACTATTAGACTTAAAATAAGGCAAAGAAATCGTATCTATAATAAAGCTGTTAACACGAATTCCCCTTTTCATTGGAAAAGGTATAGATTAATTCGAAATGAAACAATTGATTTAATTAGACTTACAAAAAAACAATACCTCTTGAAACTCGAATACTCCATTAATAGCAATAGCTTACCACCTGACAAGTGGTGGAAAGTAGCGAAATCTCTGTTAAAAACGGACAATAAGCAACAAGCCAGTGTCCCTACTTTACGATAATGGCTCTTTCCTTCAAAATCCATTTGATGAGGCAAAATGTCTTAATACTTACTTTTCTTATATCTCTACTTCATCAAATGATCTTGATCCTATCCCTTCCCCTACTGTTTTTCCTTTCGTAATTGATAGCATTGAGTTCACACAACAAAGATCAACTTTCTACTTTAAATGGGAAGAAGCCCGCTGGTCCTGATGGAGTGGTCCCAAAATTTATAAAACTACTAACACCTTCTTTCACTCTTCCTCTTACCCTCCTTTGTAATAAAACCATGGAAACTGGCTCAATCCCATTGTCTTGGAAAGCTGCAAACATCAATGCTATTTACAAAGGCAAGGGTGAGAAAAATGATGTTTCTAATTATCGTCCTATTTCAGTTACCTCTTGCTTTAGCAAAGTAATAGAAAAAGTAATATTTAAATATCTTTATAACTATTTGCGATAATGTGAAATCATTATTAAGAACCAGTCAGGTTTTATTCCAGGAGATTCAACTGTGAATCAACTTCTTTCGATATATCATACGATTATGGATTCCCTTGATAAAGGATGAGACATCAGCTCTGTATTCTGTGACATAAGTAAAGCCTTCGATAGAGTGTGGCATGAAGGGTTATTATACAAACTAGAATCTTATGGTATTAAAGAAAACTTGCTTGTCATATAGAAAACCTCAACTTATAAATCTGTAAACGCTGGTGTTCTACAGGGATCTGTTTAAGGTCCCTTTTTATTTCTTTTATATATTAATGATTTAGCCGATATTGTAACTAGTGACATAAAATTGTTTGCTGATGATACATCTTTAAGTGAAATAATTGAAAATAACAATATTGAAATAGCTAATAAAATTTCAGAAAATCTTTCAAATATTAGTAAGTATTAATTTCAACCCTTCAAAAACTGTATCAATGATATTTACTAGGAAAAGAGACACGCTACATCCAGATATATTTTTAAACAATAGCCCAGTTCAATCCCTTGCTACTCACAAACATCTAGGTATTATTTTATCTGAAGATGGTAAATGGATTCACCATGTAAATAATATATATGAAAAAGCGTTTAAAAGGGAAAATATATTAAAATCACTTAAAAAACGAGTATAAAGAAAATATAAAAAATATACATTTTGCCTATATTGGATTATGCAGACATCTTGTGGGACAATTTCACAGACCAATCTAAACAACTGCTTGAATCTGTTCATTTAGAAGCTGCTAGAGTCATAACAGGATTGCGCAGAGGTACCTCTCATCATAAATTATATAAAGAACTTGTCTTGGAATCTCTCTCAGATAGACGACAAAAACATAAATCAATATTAATGTTTAAGATACTTCATGGCATGGCCGCGCAACAACTGAAATATATAGTGCAGCCGTTTATATATCACAATGAAAATGAAAGATATCCATTAAGGACGACTAGATATTTCAACACTCCAATAAGTAGAACAGTAAGCTATTATAATAGCTATTTTCCAAGTACATTTCGGGAACTCATTTGCTCTCATTTTGATTTATCCAATGTAAACTCTCTATCACAATTTAAAGTTATACTCTTCAAAAATAATGAAACCGTCTCTGCTTCAACAAAAGCGTTTGCAAATGATGGCAGTCGAAATATAAATATAATTATGTGTCAACTTAGAAATGAAGCCAGCAATTTGAACTCTGACCTTTTTCTTGACAATTTAAAAGATTCTCCAATATGCACATGCAACCTTGGTAAGGAAATTGCGGAACATTATTGTTTTATCTGTCCTTTATTCAACAAGTTGATTGACACTTAGAAATCAGCTGATTAACTAAAATATAACCCATGACCATTTTAATATAAACACATTACTTCATGGATGTCATGAATGTGATGAAGAAATCAATGCATATGTACTACAATGTATATCAGAGTACATTATCAACACTAAAAGATTTGTTTAATCATAAATATATCTGGTATGGTGGGGACATGGAGACACACTATATGAATTGTTTATATGTTTGTTTGATGATTTCAATGACTGTTATAACATACCGAAGTTGTAAGGAGAAGGCTTTTATAGGTTTTGCCTGATGCCCTATCCCTTTGCATATTTTTTCCAATAAAATTTGTTGAAATGAAATGAAAACAGACATTATCGGAATTGTATCGATGACGTTGTTTTGAAAGTGTGCTATGTTAAAATTAACCCATGTGGTATGCTAGGACACAGCGAGGCTATTGTTAGAACTCCCGCTATTGACCCTTTTAAGCGTTCCGACATCAAATGTTTTGGTATACCAGCGGGGAAGTATAGTTTAAATGTTGACGATCTGTTTCAGGGGGACATCCTACAGCGTCTAGTTATAGACTTAGTTTCATCTACTGCTTTCAATGGATCATATAAGAAAAACCCTTTCAATTTTCAACATTTCAACTGTAATTGTGTGGCCTTTTATATCGATGGAAAAACAATACCTACTAATCCTTTAGAACCAAATTACGCAAGCAGTAATTATATCTCCGCTTATTTGAGTATATCGACTAACAAATCACATCCAATCCAAGTTATGGATTTATGTGTTTGATGTAAATACTGTATTTGACGAAGATACTAAAATGGGGGCATACATTGGCTTTGTCCCTCCTACGAGATCCGGATGGCTTCCATAAGCATCTCCTTTTGACATGAAACGGGACAGTTCCGCAGTGACGGCAGAGAGAAGGACCTGTACAAACAGATACAATGAAAGTTCATTTTGAAAGAGCTGGTACAGACAAAGAATAGCAGAACATGATGATTTTTGCCATTCAAGTAGATTACTTTGTGATACGTGTACTTAATATACACTGTATATAATTTGTATATCATCAATATCCGATACATATATTTTTAAATTAATTAACAACTAGCACGAAAAAAGATTGAATGAGATACCAATCTTCGATGAAGTATTTGAAAGGGTATCGTTAAGATGTATCGTTAACAAAAGGGGGTAAATGGTGTGAAAGTGCAAAAACCAGATTATTTATTCAGCAGATATGTATAACTTACGATTTCTCCTTACTTGTAACATTGGCAACAAACCTAAACCCGGAATGAGGATTTGTCAAGCTGCTCCCAATATTTAAACGTTAAACACGCTAGATTTTGCAAGTTCCTGTCCAGACCATTTATTATTTTAACCCACTTTTAAACCTATAAGATTTTTGGATATTATTTCCTCTATATTAATACGAACCGGAGGTCAGGTATCAGTATAGGAATAGGCTACATGAAGCTTCCCATTGGTGTATACTACTACAGTCTGTCCTGTTTTTACCTTGTTGCTACAAAACTTAACCGGCTGCTGTCTTATCCGAATCTCTGTCCATAGCGGCTCTACCTTTTGCTCCGACATGCCCTCTCGAGAAGATTGTACATGTAGTATGTCAGAGCCTGTCTAATCCGGATCTTGTCTACTCTGGAGACGGACGTGGTTTTACCATTCTTTCTATATAAACTATTGTTAATGTGTCCTCTTCATTCCGACATTTACATTATCCTTATTCGGCTATCCCAATGATAGTAATTTCTAAATGTAAAACATGCGATTTTTTTTATTACAGTTGTTATGTAAATTAAAATTTGTTTTAGCATTGAATTGAATTCTACTTTTTTCCTGTTCTTACATCAGGTCAACATGTCAAAATGTATTTAAATTATATAAATACATGTCTATGTATGGTATGTATTACCTAACCTTAACAAAGGATTCAGTACAAGATATCTTGTGGGGGGTTTTCTTTAAATTTCTCAAGTAACGGAATTCGATCACTTGACTCTCGCTAATTTATAAATATAGTTTTTTTATTGTGTATAGTTTTGCAGCTCATAATTTTTGAAACTGATGTGAGAAAATTAACCTTTAAGGGTTTTTAGGGAAGTTTAACTACCCAAGCTTAACACGGGAAAACGTGTTAGCATTTCGCCCTCAATAAAAATGTCCTCTCCCCAGGTTGTTTAAATCAACATGCCTCACTTCAGACTCGTTTCGGAAGTTTCTTTTTTTTCTTTCAAAATAATAACTCCCTCCACCCGGTTTAAGCGACTTTAAGAATAGATTTTTAATGAATACGTTTTTTTCTTTTTCTATTTTATAAACCTCCTTAAATCAAGCGGAAATTGAATACATTAACTTCGAAAACAAAATTAAAGGGGACGATTGCTTTTGATAACTTCCGAATGACAAAACACGCCATCGCAACATTTCCGGCAATCTACGGAAATCAACCGGAGATGTTGCAATTGTTAAAACATGCTATTGGATTGCCTTCCATAGTTTAATTACCCTCCACCAGGGATCGCTTTAACAATGTCATAAGGGCACTGTCTAACAAAAAGAAATGGTATTAAGATAGGTTTTCCATTGTAGCATGAATGCCAAAACGTGCTTCCGAATGGCGAAATTGTGTATAGTCAGAAAAACGGTAATTTCAAATCATGGCTATTAAATGTATGTAAAAGGTAAAAGGTTGATCTCGTACTGTGTATATCAAAATATTTACGTTTCTACTAATCTTGGACTCAATATACCTACTAAACTTTTTGAAGGTTATTTTTCAATGAACTTTCCAGTTGGCGTATGAATACATCAGCATATTATCAACCTGATTACGCTGTTATTCCGCGGAGCGCGGGAAGTAGTTCTATTCATAGATTGTTTTCAATTTATATTTTTATCAGAAATATCAAATTGAATTAAAAAAATAATTTACATCTTAATTTGCTTATTTATCTTACCAGGACGACGTCTCACAGTGAGTGATGACGTCATAAGCTTCAATAACTTCCGTGGTGTTAGACTTGCACAAGACCGTTATTTTAGAAATTATCCGAACAAATATCAATATCACTCTGAATGTAAATATAAGGATAGAATCCTATTTTGTTGAGGTTTATGGGAGATAAACCTCAATGGGTCTTGAGACAAATTCAAAATAAACTGCTTTGCAGGTCATAAAATTTGTCTCAAGACCCATTGAGGTTTTTACCCCATAAACCTCAACAAAACAGGATGAAATCCTTAAATGTTATTCCTCTAATTAGATTCAAAGTTTTTTTAATTTTGAATAAGACTAGTTTGAAGCATCTCTAAAAGTAATGCTTTTGTGATCAGATCATTTTAGTTTACTTCATTCAAGCATATTTTATAGACATTAAACAGTCAACGGGATTGGGCACAAGTCGTTACAACTTACTAGGCCCTCTCCCAGTTTACTTATAAAATGGTCTTACTCTATGATATCCTTCTGACGAACATTTAAGATCCGTTATATCTGTGTATCAAATCCTCGCAACAGCGAAGTCATGTCTCCACAGATGATGGGAACACCCAAGTGCCACTTTTAAAGTGTCATCTCACTGAAATGCCATAACCTGGACACGGTAGCAGGACACTCTACCCGGTTTAATCATACTTGCCAGCTTCCACGGGAGAGATTCTGCATGCTCAAAATTAAAACATAAATAAGATGTGTGTATATAACGTTTCTTGTTTAAAAGAGTAATCTCATGTAAAATATTTTCGGACTTGAAACAGATAACAGATAAACATTATGTAGAAGAATTGGATTTATTAACTTTTACGTCCTTTTGTATGTTGTAGGCGTCACGGAACCATGGATTGTTTATAAGAGTAAATTCATCTAAAAATCTTTTTGGACCTTAAACAAGATCGCAGAAAATCCTGACGTAAAATAATTTGATTTGATTTGATCTTATTAATTTTGACGTCCTCTTATTAGCTTACGTCATTAAAGGACTACATACATGTGCGTAATGTATTCGTGTGTGTGTTGGAGGCGCCGTGGCATGTTGGTGCATTTGCCTGATGTCAGCTTCAGAGTGCTACTTTACTGAAATACTATGCCGAAGGCACCAAGCACAGGATACCATTCGGTCACATTATACTGACAACAGGTAAACCAGTTGTTGCGAATACTCTAAATGCTGACCGTTCAGCAAATAATAAGAACTACCATTTCTAAGGACTTCGACATTTCTTGGCCTAAGGACAGAAATCAATGCCTTCCTCATGACGAACGTTCAACTCTAAAGCCAAAAATGAGATATTGCCAAGTAAGACGCTACATGTAGGTAACAAAAGGGATAGTTAGGAAGTTGATAAAAAAATATGTAAAAATATCCCAATTGTTTCAATGGGAACAGAAAACAGAAGAATGTTATACAAATATGAGCCATATAAAGTTATTTTTTTATTTTCATAAACAAGTTGATTGCTCCCAGCACTGTCCAGGCGATTCATCCGTAACATATCTTTACATCAACGTAGCAGTTGACACAGTACATTCAACTTTAACTGTTTACTCTCTACCTCTCACCCGGAGTCTAATTCAATCTCAGTCACGCACTCATCTACTCCACAAAGTATTACAATCATTTATACTTGTCGATGTCCCATCTATTTAATACCATTACTAACCCTACTGAACACAGTTTAGTTTGTGGAACTGTATAGGTGGAAACATATGTTCTAGCACCATGCACAACCTCTCTTTAAAGGGACAAAACAATATCATAAAGTCACCAACAGAAGGTAATAGTGTTTCTAGTACATTACATAACATTGACTCATTACATCATGCTCTACCATCTCTCAGCAATCTTTTAACAATTAACGAACAATCATTAATAGTCAAATTGTCCTCGAACTTACTTTTGATTTGTTCTTTTGTTTATGTAATTAAGCCATATTTGTTTGAAATGGGAACACGCCTCCGTACTTACCATAAATACATTATGAACAAGTACTAATTGTAATGGGGGACCATAACATAAGTCCCCAAAACTCCATTGTCTCAATTGTCTCAAAGACGCAAAAATACACCTACATACCAAAATTCAGCAAAATCGAGCAGTATTTAAATCGACCAATCAGAGGCCGTGGCGGACATCTTGGTTGACCGATCAGAAAATGAAATGTCATTTGCATACCTCCTTACCATGACGATCACTTGTGTTTTTTGTCCAATCGTTTTTGAGAAATGTGTCGGAAACTTTTATGGCGGAAGAAGAAGAAAAAGAAGGAGAATATGAAACGGAGTAAAACCAATAAGTCCCCACTTCGTTACGAGCACTTAATTATGACGATCAACTTAGCACACTATGCTAACAGACCCGTATCATTGTAGTCATATTCACAGTTTCTATCGAGTATATCACAGTACCACACTTTGGAAGTGTTCACCTAATGCAATGTGCATTTCTCTAGTTTTCTGGTAACTGAAGTTCCTTGCTTAATTATAGTTTCCTGTTTACAGTAGACCCGTGTAAATTGTAGTTTCCGGTTTACTTTAATTGCATGTTAATTATAGTATCCGTTTATTGTAGTGTTGGTCAACTGCAATGTGATGGTAGGTAGCTGCTTTCTCCGTTGATTAATCATGTGGTCATAAGGGATTTCAGTTTACAGAATATGATAAATCGGCGGGCAGGAAGTCGTTCTTTGGTAACTCCACTTGTTCATCATCTACTTCCGGTGGCGTATACACAATCTCTGTAAGGTATATGCAATGAAATAAATGTTAACATGTAGATATTTGAATGCAAGTTAGAAATTATTGGAACCTCAAAAACCACAATTTCTGTTTATCAACAAATGTCTTTAGCAAGGAAATACTAGAAAATTCCACTACATATATGTGTACGTGGAGTATTTGAAGAACGACCGAGATAGCTAGCTACAGTATCGTTGACCAGGTAGCTCAGTCAATAAAAGAGACAGGTTTATGTTCGGAGGTCCATTGTTCGAATCTAGGTCCGACACTGTGCCCTTTGTACCAATTCAGAACACTGTTATTATTTGTTTTTGTTTGCATTTCATCTTTAATTTTCTATATAAGACGAAGGCCATAACATATTTTCGTTACTCTTATATTATGAATAATTTCTGTAAAATTTATTCAATGTGCTCTCAAAATTTAGGAGATAAAAATAAAGCAGCTCATCCTTTCCACATTGATAGCACTGCAAAATAGGTAGTTGTTTCTTCCATCTAGTGATGTTATTTGTATGTGTTATGTTCAAATAAATCATCGTTCTATGACACGAGATAACTTTTTTGCGTTATATTTCAAATAAACCATAGTTCCATCAATTAAGTAAGTCTTGCTTTAGGTTGTCTCAATATCAAAGAAAAATAGAAGAAAAACAGGAATCATAACTACAATTTACTCTGAAAATGTCCGTAAAAGTGTGTTCCCCAGATATGAGTTTCTTTTCAGAAAAGCTTTCTTAAACGAGTAGCCATGCAAAAGAATATGTTCCCCATGCATTGTTACAATTTTGGCAGTGGTACAAGGATCCTTATTTTTTTGGCAGACGTACAGGGATCCTTAATGATATATTTACATTGTAATGTAAAAAAGAAATCTTCAGTCAAATGAAAAAATATCTGGTGGTTTTGTCATGGAATTTTCCGGATTCGAATTGGTCACACAGATCCCATTCCACCGTCCCTAGAGGGCATCGATATAAAGAGAACGGGAGTTGTGTGGACCACTAAAGGAGATGGGTCATCTTAACCCTGGATGAGAGCAAGAGTAAAGGAGAGAGAGAGAGAGAGCACCCCCAAACCTTCCCTGGTGATATCAGTCTACCAACCACAACGGGGTAATGCTAGGTGTGACGACGATTATCAAGAATGCATTTATCAGTTCAGTGATTATAAACACATACACACAATCTCGCTCAGATATACTTGTGCATAATGGAACTTTGTCATCCTCAACTGACTCAGAGGCAGAAAAGGTAAGGTATTCTCAGGGTTTTCCACAACTTGGATATCAACAACATACTATTGGTAAAGTCATTGATTAATGAAGGTGATGCATGTATGTTGTTGATATCCAAGTTGTGGAAAACCCTGAGAATACCCTACCTTTTCTGCCTCTGATTAATCAGTGACTTTACCAATATCGACTACCACTTCAAAGACAACACGAGATTTCCTGCCTTGAAAATCAGTGAAAATCATAAGAGCAGAAAAGACACAAAAAATGCCCTTGCAAACGAACTGGGGAAAATCGTGAAAATGACCAGCACAAGAGTTAATTAATGATGCAACACACAATCACCAAAGCAAGACATGGGACCGAGACCACGGCCTCAAAATTAGAACTCTTCACCAGAAATGAGTATGTAACATTGCATTGACATGCGATGGTCGTGACCATACCATGAGAACAAACAGAAAGCGGCGGCGGAAAGACAAATGAATATTTTGCTGCATGCATTGGATCTGCCAAACCCCGTATAACACGAAGGCAAAAAACAGCGACGAGTTAGTTGCGCACGCAGATAAGAATTTAAGCTGTGAGACAAAGGAATGGAGTTAGTAACACGATGAAGGAAGCAAGAGAGGAGGATGAATAAACTGAGCTTTTCTTCTTAATGGACAGCAACGACAATCTACCAACCATTACCTAGGAGAACACACATGCCAGATATACGCAACAAGCAAGTCATTGCTGCTAAATAACAACGGCTGAATAAACATGCACTAAACAGACCTTATGCAACAGGAAGGGACATCTGAAGTGCAATGAAATACAATTGTTATATATTGCCAAGCTCTGTGCCACTTCAAAATACAGCCGAAAATCTTAAAAACATTGATCAGTAATGTATGATGTGTTTTTCACAGTTGTCATAAATAATAATGCGTATTAATTCGTTCTAAACTAGAAAAAAAATTGTAAGTCATACATGTGTCCTGCACGGCTATGACAGAAACGATGTTAAAAGCAATTGCTAGCCAAACAAATGGACATACAGGTTAGTAACCTACATTTGACAAATTGGCGGGATACTCAAGATATTTCCACGTGAAATTTTATGACTATTCCCTTCATTTTGCTGCAGTTCACACACATAGCTAATCATTAGGAAAGGGATACTAAAATTTCTTTTAGGATTTTAAGTGAAAAACGATCTCTTATGACACATTTGTTTTAGCAAAGAGAGACATAAAGAAGATTAAGACAGAATTTATAAATTAAATAAATCTGCTAAAATCTCGAGTGCACTTCATATCCAGTCTGTCATTTGTTTCAGATACTTTCTTCCGTCACAGTCTTTTTGTAACGGTCCCTTCAATTTTTACCTGTAAGTAGAGTTAAGTTACCTGTTGCTCTTTCGGCAGCATTGCGGTCTTCTACTACAAACATGGAGGCGGCCAGGAAGAAGGTTCCTCCCAAGACGCTGACGAATGGGGTGACGTAAAGGGCAATCTGTAAAGTGGCGAACTGGACAATGGGGGTAGTGGCCGGCTGGCTGTAGCCTTTTGCTAAAGCGTCTGACACCTACAAACATAAAACCACAGAATTATACCAGTACGTGGATATAACTGACCATTCCCCAACACGATCCCCTTAACTTATTTACTCAATACCATCAGCAGACAGTGTTGCGGTCGACCTTACCACAGTATTTTGCAACACAATCAGCATATATGGGCATCTTCGAAATCCCTCACTTGATACATATTTCTCTACACTCCTTTCATGACAAAACTGATGACTCTGTACTTTCTGATGACTCTGTCTTTCTGATAGTTTTCTAATTTGATAATCTGGTTGACATCAAAAGAACCACACGGCAGCATAACGGTAAAATCGACAGGAATTAAATTCGGGCTAGCTCCTCTGTAAGCTTAAAACAGGTACCAGCCTATGCTCACTCCATGCAACAGTGCTAATAAAAAGTCCATCTTATATAGTGGTACGGATACGTACCAGACCGACGATGTAGGGACTGCTTGCGTCCCCGAGGGCATGACACACGAAAATCTGACCGGCCGAGGCTAACGCCCGTCTGGTAGGGATCACCACGTACTAGGATGGCAAACAAATGACAAGTAAGGTAAGACATAATATCAGTATACACTAAACGAGGAATAACAGGTAATATAACGGTTTTAGAAGTACTTAAGTAAGTACAGTTAACCAATCGTTCAGAAAACATACTGTATACCGAGATAATTTCGCTGCAATTCAATTTTCGCCTTTTTCACCTTTTTCGCCGTCCGTGATGAGAACGAATTTATAATTACAGCGAATATAACAGCATGGCATACACAGTAATTGAATGTGAAAGGCGAAATTAATACTTGGCGAAAATTTATTTCATAGGCGAAGGGCGAAAGTTGTCTGGAATGTACAACTATACAACAAAGGGGAAAAGACCACAGGATCTTTAACAAATGAGCGACATCGAACTAACATACACGTGATCTGTAAAGAACATTGAAATTACAAGGATTGGACAAATCCTTTGAAATCTGGAACGAACATTGGACAATATGGAACTCGTGCAACGGGATCTGCAACAAATCTTTACACGGACAAAAACCGGCAAGACTATGAATGAGCTCTCTATAACATGATGGAGACTTATAAACAATTCAAAATCATGATGACAGTTTCTGTAATAAATATCGTTCATTGTACAACAGGGACGACATCACCTACCTGGAACAAAAACCTCAAGATCTTGAGCGAATATCGTACCATATGCAACAAAGACTGAGGTTCATATACAAAGAGATTGTATCTACTAGTAACTTACCAGTAATATATCGTTGACAATGGACCAATTGATGCATACTGCTGTCTCTCCAAAGAAGATGAGGACCTTTAAATATGAAAAAAAACGTACAAAATCGACATTAAAGAATGCTCGGTTTGATATCGTAGGAAACACATCAACCGATCTTGATCATTTCAGCTCTGATTTTAATGTTAGGAATCTATGCTTTAGTGTTTGGTTCGAACGAACCAAAAAGGGTAAGAGAGACATAATCCATGCAACCTATTACGAAACGTTTTCCCAACAAATAATCATTAATTATACTAGATGGTTCCTTCACTATTTTGCCTGAAGTATTAAATTAGACAGCTAACACCAAACCTGAAAATGGCTTAACTATACACATGCAGTGATCAGAAATGCTAAGAAAAGAAATAACTATTCGAAGCTATTGTTTGTAGATGCAGAAAGATAAACATGGTCATATGGCCGTTTCTTCTATCTCTGATTCATTAGTTGTTAGCAAAGAGAAAAAAAACATCATCATTAGTGCTCTAACACACTAGAATACAGATAAAAGACCCTTTATAACATTGCAAATACAACCTAGGGCACAACAATATTCCAATATACCCTGTTGCGTTAACGTATTACTTAACATACGAAGATAGGAAGAGTTTTCACTCTATGAAGACAAAATATGATTATTTATTTACCCATGCGACAGTTGTGTTATAACGACACACGTAAAGGGCGAAGAAGAGTAAAGGAGCTCCAACTATCATTCCACCTGCACATATGATAGGGTCGGCCCGGGGGTACCTGGTCTTTAGTCTCCGGGACGTCTCTCCGCCTATAGCAACGCCCGTCAGACCTGCTACCACCGTGATTACACCAAATATCAGGCTGACGCTGTCGCTGGAACACACACGAAACATATCGAAGCAATCCAACTAAGCAAAGTAACATGTATTACAATTCAAATTTACATAAATGTAGTAAACGATTGTTTTGCCATTATGATTGGTTTGTCCGTACCTGGATTGCTGTACCGTGCGCTCCTGGAATATCATGGAGTCGTGGATGAAGATAGGTGCCCACAGAGCCAGCGTCCCAGTCACAAAGGCTACACACGTAAACCCCAGTGATGAAAGTACCAGCGTCTTACTGCCGACAAAACACAAAAACTGATGACGTCGCACATTTTTATATTGTAATCGGTTAATCTCTCACGGGGTGCTTCTTGCTATCTTACATGGAAAGTAGCGCAAAGACCCCATGAAAATACTGGTATTAGGCAACTAGTAATTATATCGCATTGCGAGCCCACAAAATGGTGACGTATACATACCATTACAGAATTCACAAGAACACACAAAATGGAGACGGGGTACACAGACAATATACAAGGAAATGAGCAATTATATTACATTGCCAACGCACAAAATGTAAACTTATGGACAATACTTAGATAAGGCTATCTTCCACCACCACAACAAGAGTCCGAGATCCTTATAGACAACAATCGTAACTACTCAAGAGACCATCTCTAATAAGCAATCCACTCGCTCAAGGAACCACCGCTTTCTCATTCGTTACAAAGCAGTATACCACAAACCAATACCCTATCAAGAGACTGCATTTGTTGAAAGAGGGGGCCGCGCTGGCCAGGTGGTCAAGGCGTCTGCCAATCTGCTACCACTAGCCCTCCACCACTGGGTCTCAAGTTTGAGGCCTACGTGGGCCAGTTACCAGGCACTGGCCGTAGGTCGGTGGTTTTCCTCCGGGAAATCCGGCTTTCCTCCACCACCAGTACCTGGTACGTCCCTAAATGACCATAGCTGTTAATAGGACGTTAAACACAAGCAAACCAAACCAAGTTGTTGAAAGACCACTACCGAGCCTACCCTTCGTTGGTCTCTTAACACAGATCTGAATGTGCATAGAGCTTGCAAACTGAAACTGCAAGTCAAAATTACGGATATGAAGGCTACCAACATATAAGACCAAGCACCACTCTTTGCAAAGATCAGACTTCCACATCCTCACATCAAACCCGAATACTATAAAGATACAACCAAACATGGACCTAATGCAATGCTGGCATTTGGACATTCCGAATATTTCTATTCACTCCAGAATGTAGCCCTTAGATAGATGATTATCTTGAACAAGGCAGCTAAGTCAATACCAAAATAAAGAAAGTTTATATTTTAAAAACACAGAACGAAATCATTAAAGAAATGAGAAAAGCTACAAATAATCCACGGGAGTTACCATCAATATAACAAAAAGGTACGGAATTATCTCAAGAATCAGTACAGCGGGAACCTCCAGGTACTGCATCAACACAGCTGCATACCTAAAACATGCCAACCTCGGGAATGATCTTGGACGTGCCCTCAACATGCTCAAGAACAAAAACATAACATCAGGCATAAAGGAATATACTCCAAACATCCATTCCAGTTAAAACGTTCAAAAACAACACACAACAAGCAATATGCACAGGAATCATAGCAATAAACGCCCTTTCAAATGCCAAGAAAACCATTACCAAAGAGAGAATTGAATCTAATTTTATAAAAAAGAAATATATACTCACAATGAGACTTGTCTGCAATTTCATGGAGTTAACAAGCTGAATTAATTTTGTTAGAACAAACGTACTAGTATGTGACATTAATACTACATATGTTGTTGACACAGCGCTCATGTGTAAATATGAGGAAGGCGCCATGGTAAGCAATGTTATAAAGACAAAACAAAATACTTCAGATACTTTTAGCAGAAATGCAGGTCCATTTTCATAAATGGCTTACTTGGTAAAAAGTTCTTTAAGGTCCTGTAGGAAAGATGTTTTATTGAGATTAGTCCCTCCGTCCGCCGACCCTCGCGTTGGCTCTGGGAGGATCAGTATCAGTATGGCACAGATCACGCCAAACCCCGGGGTCACCTACAAGACATTAAGGGTCAAAGGTCAACTATGTTTTGGGAATATTCACATCCATTACTAAATTTTTGGGAACGCAATATGGATCAAAGGTCAAACATACCTAAATGGCGGTGTGGGTCAAAGGTTACGTTTTGATAAAAGTACGTAATAAATAATAGCCGCCTTTAGACTTATATCAAATCAAAGTTTTATCACGCGCCATTTTCGTAACTTTCCGCTTTTGTTAGCCCTAGATACATCCGGTTTATGTAATATTTAGTTTTCAAAGGGAGGGGGGAGGGGGGTTAAGTGCCGGGGCATTAATTTACAGCAGATAGTATATTTAATCATAGCAATGAACAGGGAAAATATTATCATATATCAGTGGTAAATTTATTTCCGTTACAACTCGACAAAAAAAATTCCAAATGCTCGGAAAATTTGGTTCAAATGACTCATCGAGTCAGTCGGGAACCGCCGGCACTTTCGTAAACGAGAAAATACGTTTACGGAAAGCGCCGACGGTTCCCGAATGTTATCGAGTTTCACTCAGTCACGATATTGTTCGGAAATGTCGGACATGCTTATAATACGGAAAAAATGCTTCCACGTATTGAATAAACTGAAACTGCGATACAACATTATAACTGCCATCAGGAATCAGAGAAGTATTTTGATTAGCTAGGTGTTTATCGAAAACCGGAAGTAAGGACTGGTTATAAAAAAATCACCAGAGATAGAATCTAACACGAATCCGACTTTGGAAAATACTAATAACCGAAAAGGTTTTCACAACATAATGGGATATTAAACAAGAAGCCAAATAGATGTTACAGAAAAACGGGTATAACTTCAATTTGTGTCGCAGACAAACTGAATGGTGCGCGATAGTGTATTCATACACTACAAATAGCAACCAGTGGTGGATGCAGGGGTGTTTTTCTGCGTCAAAAACTGATCTGAACAAAATATTTTTGAATACTTGAACCATTGTCTTCTTAGGCGTGCCGGTTGCAGTAACTCTCATAAATTAATTCCCTCAAAGAGTATTGCCACACCAAATTAAAATGCATATCAATGAAAAGACCGGTTGTCTCCTCTTTGCCCCAGATACTCACCCGTAGTGCCCACTGCCATCCGCCTAACAGCTTGGCCACATTGGACCCCACAATGTATCCAAGTCCACTGCAACAGATCGACCGTCAAAAATCAGTACATGATTAGTGCGAATGGCTTTATCCTATGTTAATTCCATCCGGGCTCCAATAACGATTTCAACCAAAAATTTTCTAAAACAGGTTGAAAAATCGCTATTTTCCCTTAATTCTATGCTAAATTGACGACTAAATTCTATGCTCAATTGTAAAATATAAAGCTATAGATTTCAACTTTTTTTTTAATTACGAAACACATATCTTTGTAGTTTTGAAACAACGTACCCTCCTCTTTTTTCTTCATTTCTATTATTTGTCTCGGAGTTAATTTTCGACTTATAAAACTTACCTGCCGCATGGCACGGCCACATTAAATATTATGAGCATTATTGTACGCATGCTGTCATGGAACAGGTCGGCGATGATCGTAGGTGCAACTGTGACGTAACTGGCCTCTCCAACACCTACTAGGGCGCGCAACATCAGGAAAACCCAAAAGTGCTACAAATAGTTGAGTATATAAGCTGTATATTACATCATGGATCAAGAGCAAGGGCATACAAATCAAATTGCAGCTTTTTCAATACATTTGGTGTCATTTGACCTCAATGTTATGAAATCTTTACTCTATGTTGCTCGAACCAACTTCGGAATTTGAAATTATCCAGAATTTATCAAATTGCATGTACATTATAATGAAACATGATACTCACGTCCTTATCAATGAAAGAGCTAGCCAATGTGATACCGGACCAGAAGAGGATGCCGACCACCATCAGGTACTTCCGGGAGTATCTGTCGCCAAGGTAACCGAACATCGGTGAGCAAATCATATAGGTTATAACGAACACCGTCTGTATCAGTCCGTCCTGTGAGCTGTTCAGTCCATAGTATGGTTGAACCATGTCCAATACACCTAGATAAGTACGAATGTGAACTATTATAGGCCTAAACAACACACCTGGACAAGAACACTTGTGTTCTTAGGTCTTAACCTGATTCAAAACACCTGGACAGGTACGAATTTGCAATTTGTTAATACTGATTAACTACAATGAACATAGGTGTGCACACTTTATGATAAACAATACGAAGGCAATTCAATAAACTCTGTCACTAGTGTCAGGAATCACATATATGATGTCTATAGTTGGATCCTTCTATTACAATCCCCTTAGCAGAAACGCATTTTTGCAATCGCCCTATCTATGACGTAAACTCTGTGAGATAGTCTCTCCTTTGTAAACTGGCGAGACATTGAGAGGCATACCGTTTCACAGAGAACATTCTCTTTAGTAATTGAATCAAGAAGAAGTAACAGGGACTTAGATCTGGTGAATAGGGTGGGTGGTCAATCTGTGCTACATACTCTTGCTTTAAAAACACCTGTACAATATTGCTTTTGTGAAATGAAGCTTTGTCGTGAATTAGCTTTTTGTCATTCAACCCCTTACTTGGACGCTTTTTTTCATGTAGAATCTTTTGACAGGCTTCAGTATTTTGGCTCTGTAAAATTTGGCAGGGGTAACTTTCCCTTCCTTGCATGGTATCTGAACCACTGGTCTACTACAATGTAACTGAAATTGGCATGCAAAAAAACTACTTTGCGCTTTTTTTACGTCTTGCAAGAACTGGCCTTTCTTGATTTCTCGACACCTATTGCGTGTTATTGCTGAAACTGATATGTACTGCCTTTTGAAAAACCAAGCATCTGAGCTATCTCAAAAACAGTAGAGCGACCATCATCATTAAGTATTGCTTTCAAAGCATCAATGTTCTTCTTTGATGCCGCAACAGCTGGCCTGCTTCAACGTGTGTCCTCTTTGATGTCAAGTTGCCCGTTCTTGAATTTGACGTGTGACGGCAGAGGTGCTTTTTATGCTGCACAACTCTGCATTGTTTGTTCTCGCGGTATCTTGTGCTTTAATATAGGAGCGTATTTCAGATTTAGTCTCAACCTTCATTTTAGCATTGAAAAGTAGATACTTGTCATGAGTGCATACCATTCAACCAGGAATTACTCCTTTAATTCTTGTGGGATGATGCCGAAATTTTGCACGTAAATTGTTCTATAAATGCGTTTATAGTCTGCCAAGGCGCTAAACTATTTCACTGCCCGTTCATACGGGAGCTGTGTGGTGACATAATTTATGGAATGACCCTGGAATTGTAGATCGTTTTACAAGTAACAACATTTTATACAACAGTGTTTGTTTATACTTTGTGCAACACAACAAATAGTAGACAATTTACGATTAACAAGTGTACATACTTTACTTTATAAACAACAACGTTGAAGATAGTTATACCGATAACACCATTGTAGAAAGATTGCAATTAGCAACAGTGTGAAAACCACATGTACTAGCCTCGTCTGTCAATACACCTATAAGATTATATGATAAGTGTATTGACAGACGAGGCTAGTACTTGTGGTGAAAACTTTCTGGTAAACAACAACGTTGAAAGTTTACAATTAACAATCTTGAATAATGTTTACAACAAACAACAAAGAACATTCTCATGATAAATTTCATTGTAGACAACATTGTACATACTTTATGATAAACAAGATTGTACAGTCTTTATGATAAACAACAGCGTAAATTATTTATGATAGACAACATTGTATAGTATTTATGATAAACAACATTGTAAATTCTTTATGATAAACATTGTACATAATTTATGATAAACAACATTGTAAATTCTTTATGATAAACATTGTACATACTTTATGATAAACAACATTGTACATTCTTTATGATAAACAACATTGTACATACTTTATGATAAACAACATTGTAAATTCTTTATGATTAACAACATTATACATTCTTTATGATAAACAACATGGTACATTATTTATGATAAACAACATTGTACATACTTTATGATAAACAACATTGTAAACTCTTTATGATTAACAACATTATAATTCTTTATGATAAACAACATGGTACATTCCTTATGATAAACAACATCGTTCATTCTTTATGATAAACAACATTGTTCATTCTTTATTATAAGCAACATTGTACATTCTTTATGATAAGCAACATTGTTCATTCTTTATAATAAGCAACATTGTACATTCTTTATGATAAACAATGTTTTAATTCTTTATGATAAACAACATTATACATTCTTTATGATAAACAACATTATACATTCTTTATGATAAACAACATAATACATTCTTTATGATAAACAGCATTATACATTCTTTATGATAAACAACATTGTACATTCTTTATGATAAACAATATTTTGATTCTTTATGATAAACAACATTATACATTCTTTATGATAAACAACATAATACATTCTTCATGATAAACAACATAATACATTCTTTATGATAAACAGCATTATACATTCTTTATGATAAACAATATGGTACATTCTTTATGATAAACAACATTAAACATTCTTTATGATTAACAACATTATAAGTATTTTATGATATTTAACAGTGCACAAACTTTACGATAAACATTGAAAAAATTAACAATAAACAACAGTGTACATTATGATAAACAACATTGTAGAAAGTTGACAATACACAACAGTGTATATACTTTATGACAAACAACAGTTTCACACTTTTTGATAGAGAATTATATTGGCAGTTAACGATAAACGACAGTTACAAAAATTATAAACAACATATTACCAAATTTATTTACGTTGTAGACAGTTTACGATAAACAACATGTATTGTACTTTACGAGTAACGAGAATATACACATGTTAACGTTATAAACAAACATTGTTGACAAATCACAATAAGCAACAGCGTTCAGGCTTTAAGATATACAACATTGCAGACATTTACGATGAACAATATGTTCCTAATTTCTGTTAAACATCGTAGACAGTTAACGATAATTTAAACTTATTAAAATTATAGACAACAATGTTGACAAATTACAATAAGCAACAGCGTTCACACTTTTAGATATACAACATTGCAGACATTTACGATGAACAATNCTCTCTCTCTCTCTCTCTCTCTCTCTCTCTCTCTGTGTGTGTGTAATGTGTGTATGTGTGAGTGCAAGTGTGTGCGACTTTGTACGTCTTTTGTGTAATTGTACATATTGTATGTTTGATATATGTTAAGGAGAGCATCTAGTAGCCTTCGGGCTGTTTGTAATCCTCGTAAAATAAATACAGAATTAAATTAAGATATACAACATTGCAGACATTTACGATGAACAATATGTTCCTAATTTCGTAGACAGTTTACGATAAACGGTGTGTACTCAGTTCACTAACCTGCGACTGTGTAGCGGTCCATATAGTTGATTAGATTAACCACAAACAGTACGCCAATAATACAATACGATGTCCCCCGGGATATCCTCCTCTGCCCCGCACCCTCATTGACAGCAGTCTCGCCATCGCCGCTGTCGAGGAGGGGAGACCTATCGGAGAAGTCCTCCGACTTAAGCATTGCTCCTAAGAAACTACGTAAACTATTGTGTAAACAATATGTCACGTTATGTCTGCCATTTTTTATCACGAGTGTTTCTAAACTTTCATAAACAACGTATTGTCCAGTTTCTTCCTCCGCGAAATACGTATACAGTTCTATAAGTACACATTTGGGTACAACGTATACGAATCCTCAAAAAAAACGTTACATCCGGTCTGTACGAACGACTGTCCTTCTGTTTGTTTTATTTATATCCGACTGAACTTTGTTATCGTAAGTGTATGCACCGGCATTTAAGACGCATTGTCAGTTTTATTTGTTAAGTTAGCAATTTAACCCCGTTCGGAGGTAACCAGTTGAATAAAAAAAACCACAACATATATAATCAATAACTTGAAATATATAGTTATTTATAAAAGAAGACTCGATAAAATGTATGTATGTATTGTTTTCCGCTGTGACGACTCATGACCATGTTGAGTATACTTTGTGCTGTGCGACCATAGGTACGTTTACGAAACGAACACTCGTACGATATATACACCCGGAACGTTCCTATAATAACCGGAGTGGTCACGGACCGTCATCAGCACATGAGTGTCATGAGCGGAAGCAGGCACTCGTTACACACAGTTTTCATTTAAGCTTATTAGTGATGCTTTCTGTCTTTTTATTATCATTTATTGATCAAGGAGCAATGCAGATCCTGTATTTCATCAAATTATGTAAGATATTTCATATATATGATTAAGAGATCTTTATTGTATATGTATGAGATATCTTATATAATAATCTTATATAATATATAAGATAGGTCATATACAATACGAGATATCTTATATACGATATATAAATTAATTGGTATAAGAAAATAAGGCGATGTAGTAGCCATCATCAGAAATACACAAATTCGTTTTCTAACTCTTTTTTTTCATCACCTTTAGATAGTGTTTTTTAACTTGATTTTTTAAGTTGTTTATAATTTTGATGTGCTTGCTTATGTTATCAGGAAGATTATTTCAGTCTTGTGATGCACTACAAGAAAGAAAGTTGAGGAGTTTTGCCCTTTTAACACTTGTGGTTCTAAAAAAAATCAGACTCAATCTTGTATAATACAAACTAACCTTACTTGAGAAAGTTTCTTTGGAAAAGGAAGGGCATTTATTGTGGACGATATTGAGGACATGATTGAGTTGGAGTGTGCTTGCACTCATATATGTACGTGTGTGTATATTTACTTGTATAATGTAAATATGTCCGATATAGGGGTGTTTTGTATGCGAGATGATGCTATAGTTATGCAAAGGCCCTATGCTGGGCCGATCCATATCCTGCTCGGCACGCGCCATATATCTGCCCCGCACTTACCACATCCGTTTTACCTTTGATTCATCTCATTTAAAATCCACATACGCTTCACTAACACTTGATTCGTGCTAATACTGTGAAATTTTGATGTTGTGCTAACATTTTTTCACAAAACGTTTAGTGGTGATAAACAGAGGTTATAATCTGACTATTTCCACACCTTATCCTTCATCATCCCTCGATCCATATCAGCCCTCGGGTATCCGACCCCTTGCTATCGGGGTTGATACTGAGAGTTTGTGGTAGGATATGGAAACGGTCATATGATAAATTCACAATACTTACCTATATATTATGAGTCACAGAATGAAATTGATTAACGTATAATCCTGATATGCACTTTGCATAGGACCGGCATGATGCATTAAGGACACATGAACGTTTATGGAAAGTAACACGGGACAAGCAGGAAACGTTTTAAGATAAGCATACGGAAGAATCGAAGACTTTTCTGGATCTGATTAAAAAATCCTTGTAAGCTGTTTCTATTTACATAGCAATATTTTGGTGTTATCTACTTTCAACTAAAGGGAAGTTCATTTTGTGGTTTGAGATTAAGTAAAACTAAATAAAAGAGTACGTTTTGATGATTAAAACTAGATTTTTGACATGTGTTTACTAAAATATTGAGCGAAACGTATGCACAGTATTGGCCGAAAAGTAGAAATTGGTAGATCTAACCATTCCAACCGATAACTGTCTGGGAAGTTAGAACTTTTGTTGCTTGTATCTGTCTGTAGAAAAAAATAGCTGTCGTGGTGGCCATTTCGGACATCTGAATGACCTTCAAAACACCACAGTTGGTCAGGACCTCGTGCTGAATATTTCCATAAAGTTTCTTCAATATTTCTTAAGTAGAAATTAAGTTTATGTTCAAAATGTGCAAATATTTTCGCTGGGCGAATGACATCAGATGAAGACATCTTAATAGTCGCTTGAGCCTTTGGCTAAGGTGGTTTGTGTTTGTTTTTCTTTTGTTTGTTTACACACCCCTGCAGGTCGGGGATCGAGAAAAGGATACACCTGTTGTTACCCACTGCATGATCGTAAGAGGCGACTAAGGTGGAAACCCCCTAATGAATTGGGGATTTGCTTTTGTGCCTTCTTCTTAGCGACCAAAATAAATCTGCTGCACCCATTGCAATATTTAGGATTTTTATATTTATCTACTTCCAATAACCTTTCGTTTCCTCGCGCCTTCTTGACAATACCTCGCTTGATGTTGAACGTTCGCCCCAGGGAGGAAGGCAATGGGTTCTGACCCCAGGCTTGGACATACCATAGTCCTTAAAATTGGAAGTTGTTGTTCCCTCCTTCACGTTCAGCATTAAGGGTAATGACAACAACTGGTTCACCCGTTGTCAGTATAATGTGACCGGGCAGAATGCTGTGCTGGGTGCCTTCGGTATACTGCCACCGGGTAAATCAGCTGTTGCCATTATATTTCCCTGAATGTTAAATGTCAAGCAGGGAATATCAATTAACTACCATTTTTAAGGACGTAGGTATGTCCTGACTGGGGGACAGAACCAATTGCCTTCCTCACTTGGTTGAACGTTCAGTACTAAGGCCAACATAGATGTACTGTGGCTCAGGTGTTCTTAACAACAGCTTTATAGCAAATTACAGGTAGGTGACATTTGACCATTGGCTATTACGTTTACCTTGGCCTTATGAGTACGGAACCTGGAGTTGTTCGTGGCACACTTTCCATTTGTGACACAAATAGTACGTCAATGTTCAGCCAACAACACACACGGGATATGGAGTATTCATAGGGTTTGCGACCCCCTATCTGCTCCATTCCGGGACATACGAAAGTTCTTAAAAAGGGAGTAACAACTGCTTTACCCGTTTTCCGTATAATGTAACCGAGTAGACTACTGAGACGGGCAATCGGGAACCGTCGGCACTTTCCGTAATGAAAGTGCCGAAGGTTCCCTCCCGATTGCGGTGATGGTGTCATTGCATGGCGTGGTATTTCAGTCAGGTGATTCGCGCTATCGCAAGGAGGCAAATACACCAACATAAGAAATTGTACCACTTCCAGCGCACGCATACATCACGCACACGGAGGCACGTCCTTATGACCTAAGCCGTTCATAGGATGCCATAGGTTGTAAACCGATCATAGATCTTAAGAGAGTTATGGCCCCTGATTTGACTTGTGACATCAGTGGAAGCGAAGTTACATGCCCAAGGACCTGATAATTCGTTACAGCTATATTTGGACCTGTGGCATTTTTACCGAAAATTGATCTACCACCACCACCACCACCACCAAAACGTGTAAAATTACTCTGAACACCTTCATTTAGGTCCAAATATAGCTGTAACTAATCCACATGTCCCTGTGGTAACATGCATAACGTCCGTCTGTTATTTACATTAGAGTATGAAATAAAGACCAACAAATAAAAACAGATTCAATACATTGATTTATGTTGAATGGTATAATATAATCACAGTACACATACAAAATGTACAGTTTTAACACTCAGAAATGACTGTTGAATGTTTGATGGTAGTTAAAAGTGACAGTTGGAATATATAATAAATAATTACATATTTCATCCATAGAACATGTATACATATAAATAAGTTGTTTATACTTGTTTGCATTATCAGGACAATCCATACTCACTCTGGCACAATCTGCAGTTTATGTAACGCATACATATGTAATTACCGAAAGGGGTAAAGTGTAAAGTATTTTAGATAATGCTCAGATAAAAATTAAACACGACTGTGAAATTCAAAATGTAAAGTACCTGCACCTTCTAAAATGAAAGATAAAACTGATTTGCAAATTGGACAATATATTTATCCGTCCTCATTTGTCACCAACGATATAGCTGTTTGACAATGGTAACAAAAAAGTATCAATGGTTACCATTGAAATATCAATGGGCCAATACTCTTAGCTCAAATGTATCATTGATTACATTCCATGGTAACAATATGTGTATGAATGGCTACCAAAGACTTCTTATCAATGGTTACCATAGACAACATTTTTATCAATGGTTACCACAGACAACATTTTTATCAATGGTTACCATAGATAATATTTTTATCAATGGTCACCATCGGTAACATTTTTATCAATGGTCACAAAAGACAACATGTTTATCAATGGTTACCACAGACAACATTTTTATCAATGGTTACCATAGACAACATGTTTTTCAATAATTACCATAGACAACATTTTTATCAATGGTCACAACACAACATTTTTATCAATGGTTACGACAGACAGCATTTGTATCAATGGTTACCACAGACAACATTTTTATCAATGGTCACCATAGACAACATGTTTGTGTATGGTTACCATAGACAACATTTTTATCAATGGTTACAATAGACAACATTTTATCAATGGTTACCATAGACAACATGTTTATCGATGGTCACCATAGACAGCATGTATATCAATGGTCACCATAGACAACATTTTCATCAATGGTTATCATAGACAACATGTTATCAATGATCACCATCCACAACATTTTTATCAATGGTTACCACAGACAAAATTTGTATCAATGGTTACCATAGACAACATTTTTATCAATGGTTACCACAGACAATATTTTTATCAATGGTTACCACAGACAACATTTTTAATCAATGGTTACCATAGACAACATTTTCATCAATGGTTACCATTGACAACATTTTTATCAATGGTTATCATAAACAACATGTTATCAATGGTCACCATACACAACATTTTTATCAATGGTTACCACAGACAACATTTGTATCAATGGTTACCATAGACAACATGTTTATCAATGGTTACAATAGACAACATTTTTATCAATAATTACCATAGACAACATTTTTATCAATGGTTATCATAGACAACATGTTTATCAATGGCCACCATAGACAACATTTTTATCAATGGTTACGACAGACAACATTTTTATCAATGGTTACCATAGACAACATGTTTATGTATGGTTACCATAGACAACATTATTATCAATGGTTACCATAGACAATATGTTTATCAATGGTTACCATAGACAACATTTTTATCAATGGTTACCACAGACAACATTTTCATCAATGGTTATCATAGCCAACATGTTATCAATGGTCACCATACACAACATTTTTATCAATGGTTACCAAAGACAAAATTTGTATCAATGGTTACCACAGACAACATTTGTATCAATAATTACCATATACAACATTTTTATCAATGGTTATCATAGACAACATGTTTATCAATGGTCACCATAGACAACATTTTTACCAATGGTTACGACAGACAACATTTTTATCAATGGTTACCATATACAACATGTTTATGTATGGTCACCATAGACAACATTTTCATCAATGGTTACCATTGACAACATTTTTATCAATGGTCACCATAGACAAAAAAATTATCAATGGTTACGACATTCAGCATTTGTATCAATGGTTACCACAGACAACATTTTTATCAATGGTCACCATAGACAACATGTTTATGTATGGTTACCATAGACAACATTTTTATCAATGGTTACCATAGACAACATTTTTATCAATGGTTACCATAGACAACATTTTTATCAATGGTTATCATAGACAACATGTTTATCAATGGTCACCATAGACATAATTTGTATCAATGGTTACCAAAGACAACATTTTTATCAATGGTTACCACAGACAACATGTTTATTAATGGTTACCTAGAAAAGGTACTGTATTTGGCACATGTCCATTGTCAGGGGTATCTTATATTTTTAAAAAGTTAGGGGCATACCTAGCAGAGGAAGGTCTGAGAGTTGTTCTGGAGGTCGAGATTCCACTAGCCTGACAACAAAACAGATTGCAAAGGAATTCAGAAATTAATGGCAAAATCAGAAAAAAAAATCTTTAACTTCTGTTTTTATTTTCATAAAATGATAGTTCATAAATAATGTACACAACACATTTATACTGGTTTTGTATATTAGAATTAACACTTTCAAACAGTAGGAGGCTTTTCTCTGTAATAACATGGTATTATTCTTTAACAAAAATAGTATGCATATCAACACATTGTTAATACATTTTCAGCCCAATGTATGCACAATTTTTTTAACATACCAAAAACAGTCTTACCTAACTCATTAAAACAAGTATCTACATAAATAAAATGCAATAAACCATTTTCTACCTAGTAAACCCACACACATTGCAAGTGACCTCTTTCCTTTTTCTGGTCCAAATATCCAGTCAATTAACCTACCCATTTAATTTTTTAAATTCTAATATGGCCATTTTGAGAACTTTGGAAGGTTCTGCAGTCATTCTTGTTATTCCATATCATGTAGTGTATTGAAAACTGTAATTTGATTCAAACGTTTCACTGACAATGATCAGATAACGCAGTTTCATAAGTTATAAATAGAAATGTGTACAGTGGGACGTAGCTAAAAGTCTGTTTTACACAGGGTACAAATTACACAGGTTCTCTATTGTAATAAGAACATTTCGGGGACAGAAAACAGGTACTTTAAACATATTCAGAGGTCAAAGGTCATCGATTATAAAAGAAGCTGCCACCGTAATATTTATATCACACCTGACCTCTGAGAATTGTTGAAAAGTCATATAAAACAGGAAGTCACGGTCCACTGTCGTTAAAATAGGTTGGAAATAGCAACCGCATATAAAATAATCTCATAACCGTATACGCATAACATGTACGTCCATATTTTCTTTCCTTTTCATCCTTTATTCTTTATTCTCTCTCTCTCTCATCTATTTGCACTATTTTACATTTGAATTCACTTACAAACCAAATAAATACCACTAGCAATTCCTCAGTTGAGTATTCGTCTTCCACGTCTCACTTTCAGTTTCTCTATCATAAATTATGATCTTTTCGAAATCCATTTGATATTTCCTTGTATGTGCTATTTCAAAAAAAAACCTTCATTCACAAAATCTATTTCTCCTTCAATAAAAACACATCATTCTCTCAGTACCAACTTTTGTGCCTCTTCCATGCATTCGTAAAATGCGCTCATTATAAAAAAACGAAAAAACAAATCAAAACAAATATTACAAATCACACAGAGACAATATCTTAGTTAAGGAAGATAAAGGTTGCAGTTTGAATTAAGGTCACTGTGACCTATATCATTATTAAAACACCCATAGTTGTCAACCCTCCCTCATTACGAGGGAGACTCCCTCATTTTGACCTAAATTTTACCAATCTCCCTCAAAACTCCCTCATTCAAGTCCAAATTCACACAAACTCAAAATCTACATCCTGTGGTCACATGATCTCCTAGTTACTGCAGGGTGTGTGTAATGATCATAACAGGTGTGTCTGAATCAAATGATAGCTTTTTGAAGTTATTTTGATACATAAAACGGGAAATATAGATTGAGCAAAGCAATTTCAGCCATGTTTCAAGCACTTTCTCCCTCATTGTAGGTTGACACCCATGAACACCCTTGGGACAACGTAATTCGTCCGGCTTGCCATGAGCTCCGGACTGTTGTTGGTCTACCATACTTGTTATACACTGTCTGAACCAAACTCTTTCACCGGTTTAGAATGCACTATAAGCTGTTACCAGTAAATTCTCTTTCACCTTTTGGCCTCCCTTAATGAGTTTGTCATGACAGCGAATAAAAAGTACACAACATAAATTCAAAGAAATAACACATGAAGGGAGAAAGTTTGACAGAGTAAAAGTTTCCTGGTACACACGAACAGTACTAATTTGATCAAAATAAGAATAAATTTCCTTGAAAAAGTATTAAAATCACTATCATTAAACGTAGTGTGTAACCAGACTAGTGAACCAGCAAGGAAACAACTACGGAGCAAGATTTATGGTCTTAACACGTGTGTTTCCAGTAAAAATTCATCTATTTTTTATATGGATTCTGGTCATTTTCAGCAATAACACACACCACTAAAGGATCCCTATACCACTGCCAAAAAACTGTAACTACACATTGGAAACTGACTTTTCAGGCAAGACTATAGCTTAGGTAAATCATTTCTGACAAAATATAAACAGTAGTGTCTTGGGTGTAAAAATTCCTTTAGCTTAGGGAAATCATTTCTGACAAAATATAAATAACAGCAGAGTCTTGGGTGTAAAAATTCAGAGGGACTGGACCAAGATTCGAACCCAGGACTCCAGGTTGTTATGCTATCGCTCAAACCGACTGAGTTATCTGGTAAACTGAAGCACCTTGGCTAAACTTTACAGTTATATACAAAACGAAGTTAAAGGGAGGTAACTGTGTATATTAAAACCACAGTGCAGTGGTGCAGGGATCCTTAAAAGATAGAACACATTGTGGTTAACACTTTCTTTACATTACGTTTCCCTCTAAAAGATACCGGATGACAGGAACAGAAAATCCTATTTTCAACCACAGACTAGTAAGACTGATCTTATCTTAGATCATGCTCCCATAAAAAAAATGCCGAAAAAAGGGAATGCTGTATTTTATACATCACTTTTAGAAAACATCACAGCTATTATAACATCTCCATTGACAACACCCTTAAATTATTATTTTTTCATACTAATTCCAGCTCTCGGATTGGTTGGTTAACCCTTTCACCACTGTGGGCCACAATGGACTCATCCAGATAAAAGTAAGGTAGAGTCTACTAAAGTTACCTAGGGGTGAAAGGGTATCGTGTGACAATAGCAAAAAGGTGTTATTTGTCACAAGTGGCTCCGTGGTAAAAATAACCAGCTGTAACGTATTTAAGAGAACACAAAATCTGAGGTTTTTAAAAAAAGTTAACTGTTTGATTTATAAGCTAGTTGCATGGATCATGAGGTAAAAACTTCTAGATACTGTAATAGTGGAAATTTTCAGTGTGGAAATTCTTCCATTTTTTCTGTTGAATAAATTAGCATGAAATTATGAGAATATGATATAGAATATATTGATTTCTGAACTACATGTAATGCCAATATGAAAATTTCCACATCTTGTTCAGTATAAAAAGTCACGATGCGAGATTTCCACTTTTATGGTAGCTTGGATCCTGCTGAAGAGTATCGACCATGTTCTCCATGTATTTAGAGATCCCACTGTAAGTTCAGCCTTGACATGGTGATCTCTTTTAAATTGGTTACTTTGTAACTCAAATTCTTATCTTCTTCCATTATAAAATCTCCATCACAAGATGTTAACATGTCACTAGTAAACCTATTTATTCGCAATAAGCCCACCTAAATCTATTGTTGTGCAGTAGAAATTAGATTTCATTGTTCTGTTCATTATAAGCCATCCAGCTACATTAAACAAAAGAGTATGTGTTGGCCCCCTGGTCTTAATGCAGTATATATTCGGTATAAGCAACCCCTTGGCGTATTAATGTAATATATATTTACATTTTTACTATAGAACAATTGTTAAATTCTATTTATTTGTTCTGAAATAATTCATTAATTTAATTTGTTTTGTATATGCGTCGTCTTTTAAACGACATTGGCGGAACAGCCCTATTTAAATAAAATTGCCGCCAATAATTAAATGTTGTCATTTGCGTGTTTGTTGCAGGGGCATTCTCCATTTTAACTGAAGCGTAGCAACAAGTCTCTCATTGAACAAGATTAATCTATGACATCATAAGTAAACCATGTGTTACGTCACGAGAGTTTTTACTTTCATACTCAAATGAAATGCATTTCTGCTGGTAATGTTCATATACTGGGTTGCAGCACAAATGTAAATACAAATATGTGTTTATACTATAGAGGCGATTATGACGATTTCATGTATGACAAAGAACAGGGTCCAATAATGCGTCAGTATCTTAAAATATTTGAATACTCTATAAGAATGACTTGAAACTCTTCAAATGAACAGTCTTCAAGTCTTCCTTTAGAACGGTTAGAACAAACGTGCTCATTTTAGTTGATCATAATATCCACATGTAATAAATACCTCAAAATGTGAGGATGAAAAATATGACTAACTACGTACAGGTTTTCTGAAATTCAGTTGAAAACTTTGTTCAGATTACCATAGAATGATAATCTCAATAATAAAGCACTTTGCAATAAGTATTTTTGTAACTAACCAGAAATGAAAAATACTTAAATTCTTTTGTATAAGCGAAGCACCACTAATTATTATAAATACCTATCTATACCTACCCCTGTCTCCCATCTCTGTTACAGCAGAGTGATAAATCTAACAAATATAGCACTTTTTTTATCTGATTCTAAGCTACAATATACGATTATACTTTTGAGAACCCAAATGTTTTACATCAACTAAAGACAGCTTATGTATTGAACATGCAAGAAGACTGCCTAATCACCGACTGGAAAACTGTTTTTATTCAGATGAGACCTTAACTACTTCCTCCCAAACTTTACAAGCGCATTACTGTTTTTGCTAGGGAGAAGATAAATCTGTCTTAACCTGCCTAGGGAAAGACAGGTCACACTTCACTGTTCTAAAAATCTGATTCAATATAAGGAGAAACAGACTCCATATAAGGAAATGGTGGCGCTAGTGTCTAATGTGCAATTCTATGTTATGCAAATTTCTTAGCATACTCGATCCCCTAGACACCTGTGATACCTAATGCAAGTGTCAGAAAGTCATCATTGTGTAATCACTTTATGACGTGATACCAGGGTCACGTCATAAACCAGGGTCACGTCATAAATTCTGTCCTTTTTCATTTCTGTATGAGAAACATAGGAGAAAAATCATCTATCACTCCTTTGCAGTACAGACAGATCAATTGCAATCCTCATGATAAGATTTTTGAAAATTCGCACTCTGCCAAATCTGGTGCTTAACTTAAAATCTTACCCTCGGGTCAGGATATCTCTATCTAAGTTTCAATGAAGTGACAGATTCTATTTGTCAAAAGTACGTTTTTATGAGAGAAAATCTTTAAACGAACGTATACTGTATACCGGAAAACTTCCGCTCTGAAATTTTTTCGCTCTACACAAATAAAATAAAATCTGTTTTCGCCAAATGTTTAATTTCGCCCTTCACATTTGGTTACTACCAGGTATGTTTATTATATAACTTATTACTGTTCCCTGTAATGATAAATTCGCCTCATTGCTGAGGGGGGAAAAAAGTGAAAATTAAACAGTGGCAAACATTTCCAGGTATTCAGTACATGCTAAAACATACATGAAATCAACAAGACGAAATCTACTATGTAGGGTATACATCAATCCCTTTTTTTCTTTGTTTTTTAAATTTTGGAATGTAAATACTTTCCCCCCCCCCCCAACAAGAACTGATATCATTACATTGTTATTATGAAGTAGTTTAGATAAAAAAATCAAAAAAAATCCATGTGAAGTAAAAACAAAATGCCTCATCATTTCTAAATGAATTCAACTCTCACACTGATTCATCACAGAAAGTGGAGGACCAGGCCCCGGAATCTTAAGTCAAAATATTTCATTTGATTATAAAACTGGTATTTTTGAGAGCAATTTTTTTTGAAATTATACATGGTTAAAATACATGCATGTCGACATAGGTAAAATAATATATAATGAAAAACCAGACACTCAATGGACTAGGGGCGTTAAGGCTCATTTCTATCCTCAACAGGGATTTACAATTAGTTGTTATATTTGTTATCTGGGATAAATAAAGTAATTATAAGCCAATCTGGAATTTCAAATTCATTTGACAACTGGTATAGGAAATATGGCATAACAAAGTGAGGTATTAACACATATTTTTCGTAAGAAAATGTGTAAATATTGTCTATTGTGCTTTATTTTTGTTGCAAATTTGCCATTTTGAAACAATTTTACGAAACAGTCTTCATTGTTTGAAAGCCTCCACATTTACCAAACAAACAAATATTTGACATAATAAAACATTGTCATACCAGTTTTCATTCATAGAAAGGAATTCTTGTTTGTCACATGCAGAGGCTTTCATTTCTGTATGCTAGCTGTCAAAAACTGCTGAAAATGACCCATAATGCCCCTAGTCCTTTCTGACTCTAGTCTTAGGTTTTTCACGTTTCAAGGCCTGGTGCTACCAGTGTATCACAGCTAATACTTCGACACAGGACTAGAAAGAAACAAGAACGGAAGAAATCCTGCCCAGTCCTTTATGCACAGGAAGGGTGGTCAGATAAACCTTGCCTAGGTGATGGCTGGCCGTCAGACGACCATGGTGTTACCAACAGAGGATCACCTCTGGTGGTTTAGCAACTGGTGAAATGCCGTAGTTCTAGTGATATGGGGTAAAGACTCCTGGTCTTCAGTTCATGATGGTCAAAGCACGTATGATATTTAATGACTTCTATTTCAACTTTAAACAAGTCATTCAAGTGCATTTGAGTCCAAAGTTACGCATAATAAAGACAGTAGGTCCGGTATATGATTCAATTTAGTACCAATGGGTACCGCTAGAGCGGCGTTTGTGTGAAAACGACATTTTTGAATATCTTGAGCTCATTAACTGAAGTAATACCAATAGCTTGCGGCTAACACCTTAGCTAAAATGGCCCTCTACCTACATCAGAACTCGGACAATGAACACTTGATACGTCGACGTCCACAGACAAAATGGTCTCCAAGCAACAGGGAAGTTCATAAGATCCCTCGATGGTTGATTATTTAAATTGGCTCACTAGTCAAGGTTTCTTTCACCCATCTCTGTACATCGTCACGATGCGTCACATGACTATGTTCACCCTCAAATCGCTGTTGGTCCGTTAGCTGTGAAATCAAACTCCTCGTCCTCACCACCTATAGACTTCAAGGTAATCCCTCCATTTGTGGCTTTTGCCTTATTCATAGCTGTAAAATAAAGTCACATCAAAATTACAATACAGGTCACAAGGTCACATGGTCACATCCAAGTTGTAACATAGAGCTCAAGATCATAAAAGACTGCAATCTACATTTACCCAGGTAGAACAGTTAGAATACAATGAATTGCATACAACAAATTTCAACATTGTACAGCCAGGTTGCACAACATCTTGTTCAAGTCTTTAAAAGTTAAGACTATCTTGCTGAGTCATCAAAAATTAGGAAATTTTGTTCGGACATCAAAAGTAAGGGAATAATGCATTACCAGAGTTCATATAAAAATATCACAAAGCATCAATTTTTTTTTAATTTTGTTTAACAGTCCAACAGGGAAAAATATTTAGTAATAGTATTAACGTTTTAATAACAGAATCCTGCTCTTAGAACTGATTCATCAGTACTTCACGTCCTCTGGTAAACCCATGCACATACAGTGAACAATATCCATCACATGTAAAATTCAAAATGCAACATACATTAGAAAGCTCTGGAACCAGCATTACAAAATGTTTTCTTTATGAAAATTATTGCAGGAATGATTGTTTAACTTGCTCCCGTCCGACCGGAAGTTTGTGTGAGCAGAAATTCAAATACCTGGACGTAATGTGCTTTTAAAGTCAAATATCTGTGGGAATTAATTTTTCAATGTCCATTATGATTTCCGGCACAAATAATTACAAACAAATCATTTTATTTGCATATTTTATCAACTCAAAATTGTTTCAAAATATTTCCACTTCCGTGATGCATTAATGCAGCATTCGGCCCAGACCCGGTGATGCATTACATCACCGGGTCTAAAAGGGTTAAAGGATTCCTGTTCCTCTGCAGCCAAGACACTAGAAAATTCTGTGATAAATTTTCATAAATAGGGAAGTTATGCTTTTAATAAGAGCCACAGTACTATTGATGATTAGATAGCTTATTTAGTTGTTTTAAGCGACAGCAAGATCAGAGGTCCAGCGTTTAAATCCTGGCCCTTTTTACTCTTAAAACAGCGTATTTTTTTGTTTTTCTTTCATCATTATTATATTTTCATTAAAGCTCCACAAAGAAGTATGGTTTTCTTTTAAGAAAAGATTTATGAAAGCTATAGGCATGCCCGAAAAAAAATGCATAGTTACAGCTTTTAGCAGTGGTACGGGGATCCTTAATAAAAATTAATATCAAATGTAGGCAGCATAAATTATACAGTTAATGATGTTATTTATATACTTGTACATGTTTCCCGTCCACAAAAGTTAGATGGTGTTAGAAGCAAACACTACAGTCTACAATATTAATATTGGAAGCATTCAAAATACTCATCCTCGATACTCAAGGGGTTACACTCTCTTTCGCTCTCTGCACCCTGGAATATGTCATAGCAACATTGAAGGCTCAGTGAGCACCAGGTTTTGGATGAGACAAGAAGACTAGTTTGATCTTTTGATCTGCATCAAAAGGATCTCGCTGTCGTATATCGGTAAAATTGATCGGCTTTGTATTCGGGTGTCGCTCCTTTTTAATCTTCAAAGGACAGGAATCTGCCTAGTCATTGGTCGGGTTAATTTAACCTGATACCAATCAAATAGCTGGCCATGTGCCTTCTATTTTGCTATGACATATTCCAGGTGTGCAGAGAGCAAAACTGAGCGGAACCCCTGGAGTAAAGAGGACGTCAAAATGCTGTACAATGGTCACAAGGCAAACAAGACATGCAACTGAAAACAAGTGTTAATAGAAGCATAATGGCTGAAAACAAAATGTTAATGAAAGCTGAAATAAGGATAAGTGATGTATATGTTAGAATATTATTGAAAAAAGGTTATTGTATTAAGTCTGATTGAAAATATGTTGATACAACCGTATTTCCACCAACAAACACATTATGATGGGTTGGACAAACCTTTGAAAAAATATGCAAAAATACATTAAAAGTTTTAATGAAATCTGAATGAAAATTTCTTGATACAATCTTATTTCTACCAACATATACATATACCTTAGGATGGGTTGGACAAACCTTTGCAAAAAAAACACAAAAAGGTACGTTTATATTCATAGTTAGAGAAAAAATAATTTTATAATTTGAATTCATAACAAAGAAAGTTGCACTTTTAGCCCTCCTCCAGCTCACACTTGGACCGTCAGTCAATAAGAGAAAGTATTTATGTCACCCTGGTAAAAAAAACTAGTCGCTTCCTACTGACTCGGCCACGGAGAATTTATCTTTAGCTCATTCAGTTGAGTGTAAGACTAGTAAACCAGATATCCCGGGTTCGATTCCTAGTGGAGGCAATGAAAAAATAATGACCTCTGTTAGATTGGCGCCCATGTAAGGACCCTGGAAATATTAACAAATATATACTCAGCTATACTTTCACAAGAATCGCTATGAACCCTGGAAAACTTTCGACGAGTTCTTTCCTGGAGGGGGAGTATGTCACTCTGGTTAAAATAATATCTGTTTTCTACCGTCTCGGCTGGTAAGGATTTCTCTTTAGCTCATTCTGAAGAACGTAACACTAGTAGAAGCCGGAGAACCGGAGACAACCACAGACCTGCGGTCAGTACCTGGCGATTGCCCCACGTAGGCCTTGAACCTGCGACCAAGTGGCGGAGGGCTTGTGCTAGCAGACGGTCAGACGTCTTAATCACTCTGCCACTGGGACCGAACTATTTTAACCTAATTCAATTACTTACGACACTAATCTAATAGACATTCTCTACTTAATAGAAAAAAAATAGCATTACATGCTGATGACAATAGGGTTAGTTGGGCAGAAATTCTTTTCATTCTCCTTTGGGACTTATGTGCAACACCATGTTATTGTTTTCAAGACTTGTGCAATTCCATGCAAATGTGACAGTTCATTTCCCCTACTAAGGAAAAAATAACATAGTAAAAGTGCAACAAAATGCTAAAAAAACTAAGTGAAAATGAAAGAAAAGGTCTTCAAAGATGGAAAATTTTTATAATTAATGAAAACAAGTTGTTAAAAAACCGAAAGATGAATTAATACAGTGAGTATACCAAATGAACAAAAGCATCAACCAAAAACATGCAAGAGGCCAAGGGGAATCTACAACGCAGAAATATATATTACAAGTAGTTGTTCGTAGCTGGCACTGTTACGCGATGGGGTTAAGTCTATCTCCATCTTCAGACCCTAAGATGATTGGGTCGTCGTAGCTGTCCGTGTCACGACCATCCTGTAAAGCTGCCTGACCTGTTACATTAACAGACTCAACAAATCAGTATACACTAAAAGTTCATATATTTTACAACAATTGTAGACAAATTATTTCAACCTATATTAATCACCAGTGTGAACTCTGTATTCCTTCTTGGTATCCACCGTATAATCGA
>NW_018406963.1:73019-81909 GCF_002113885.1 Mizuhopecten yessoensis | reverse complement strand
CCACCCCCACCCCTTCTGTTATATTGATCATGTTGACAAGGGTTTTAATGTGTGGAGGGTCTTATCATGAAGGAAACTGGAATACCTGAAGAAAACCAATATGGTCTGGCAGGTGACCCCATACCTTTTCATGTCTAATCAGGGAATCAAACCCTGGTCGCCTCGGTGAAAGTTGAGTGTGTTATCTACTGCTCCACCTGACCAACCTAAATCTGTTTCTCACAAAAAAGACAATTGGTTTGTCCAGTACAACGACACAGAGTATCAAACCCTTCAAATCAACGTCTCGCAACACAAAGCTGTTTTCATTTCTTGCGTTCCAAAAGGATGGATGGGATGGGATGGGATGTTTTCATGTATGAAATAGGAGACAGACCTAGTGATTAAATGTTGTTTTTTTGGCAAGCCTTGAAAAAGATTTTCAAGGTCTGAATTAAAACTGGCAAGCTTAATTCCACAAGATTCCAATCCATCCACATTTTCTTCACTTACGACAGAAAGCTTACCTTGTGTGATTTTTAAGGCAGCATTTTTGTCTTTTTCTATGAAGAGTGCTGTGGCGAGGAAGAATCCTCCTCCGAGAACACAGATGAAGGGAGTGACGTAGAGGGCAGTCTGTAACGTCTTGAACTGTACATACGAAGAACTGGAGGGAGCATTGTAGTTTTTAGATAGAGCATCAGACACCTACAAACACGAAGGCATAATTAGAGTATTACACATAATTTTTCATTCTGGTAACGAAACCAAATCTTCAATGCAAACAATAGAATTNCTGTATTGCTCACCTGGATATCTAAGCAATCATGGCAAAATATTCTCCAAATGAGATCCAAGGAAATATGCCAGACCCCAAGGCCAATCCTTGGAGCATANAGTTGCAAGAAGAACTACATATAAATCCATTTTGGTGGGAAAGACACCAAGAAAATGAGTTTCCATGTTATGTCCCATTTTTCCGCTATTTTCTATTTCCCCTATTGGGCCTTACATGCACCTTTTTATGCAAATTAAACAAATTGAGTTTTTTTCTTCAGACCACATTTGGTTTAAATCCCTTCATTTGTACAGAAGGGAAAATATTTTTCTCTATTTCCCCTATTGGGCCCTGCTCCTTTGCCTGGTTGGGGTGGGGGGGCACATCTTCCATTTATAAATATTCCATTCCCTTTGCCCAAAAATTCTCTAGAACAAGTTTGGTTAGGTTAAAAACCCCTTCAACGGTACAGAAGGAGAAGGATCTTTAATGTTTTCCTCTATTTCCACTAATGGGCCCCACTCATCTGCCCCAAAGAAGGGGGTCCACACACCTCAGTTTAAACAAAATTGATTTTTTTGTCCCTAATCATGCCTCAGACTGCATTTGGTTTAAATCCCTTCACTTATATAGTAGGAGAAAAAAAATCCTCTATTTCCCCTATTCGCCCCTCTGCCCCCAGGCAAAACTGAGAACCCTTTGGCCAATGATGCTCTAGACCAAATTTGGTCAAAATCCCAGAGGGGCCACACCCTCCGTTTATACAAACTTGAGTCTCCTTTGTCATTTTGAAAATTACTTCGATATTTTAAGTGATACAGATAGAGTTACATTTTGTAAATTTAAGACTACTAATCACAAATTCATTGTTGAAATCGGCAGATGGCATAATATAGAGTATAATGAAAGAAAATGTCCACACTGTAACAGTCAGCAAATTGGTGACGAATTCAATTACTTGCTTGAGTGTCCGTCACTATCTGGGTTTCAAATTTTATATATAGACAAAAAAAATTGGACGAGACCAAATGTAATTAAGTTTTATAAATTGATGAATACTACTTATATAAAAACACTGAAGAAACTTTGTACTTTTATTAGAATAATTAATAACAATATTTGCCCTCCTCGATATAAATGTGTATATATTATGAAACAGTACTGTGTACTACCGACTACGAACACTACAATTACTATATCTTATATTGTAAATATGTTTCTCTATGCATTGTATTGTGAAAGAGAATAAAGTTGAATTGAATTGTCCAAAGATGCTCTAAGACAAATTTGGTCAAAGTCCTTCTATTGGTTGAGAAGGAGAAGATTTTTAAAGATTTACCTATTTTCCCCCTATTTGGCCCCGCCCTCTGCCCCTAGGTGGACCATATCCTTCGTTTATACAAAACTGAGAACCCTTTGGCTAATGATGCTCCAGACCAAATTTGGTCAAAATCCTCTGAGCCGTTCAGGACCAGTAGCGTTTTTAAGGAAAAAGTTGACGGACGACGGACACCAGACGACAGACGCTGCGGCATGGGATAAGCTCACTTGGCCCTTCGGGCCAGGTGAGCTAATAAAAAATAAAAATAATTTGCTGTTCTTATATACCGCTTTATCACAACCTAGTTCGTACGTCATCTTAAAGCGGTTCACCTATTATTATCTATGGTTATAGGGCCTTTGCAACCAGCCAATATGCCAGCCAATATCTTTCAACTCCCTGGGGAGCATACAGCCGGTGCTGCCATTTTGGTGCTCACAGCTAGCATTTAACAATTTTAGCACTGCCCAACCACGTACTCATTTACAGCTGAGTAGACTGGAACAAGTGGAGTAAAGTATCTTGTTCAAAGACACAACACCGTGCCATGACTTGAACCCGCAACCCTTCCTTCACGAGCCTGGCGTCCTACCACTAGACTATTTTAAATTATCTTTATGTTGTAACACTCTGGTGTCTACACTAAAACTTCAGTATGGTAAAAGTGGAAACTACTGTGACATGGAAGGTATAAAGAGTAAACTAGATATATGTTTTTGTTAACAAATATATTTGTCTCCCCTTTAATGGTTCAAAAGTTATTGCCCGGACAAGATATTCCTGAAAACTTTGCATTTATTTGAACTTTGACCTCCATGCAGGTCAAGGTCACATTGACCTAACGACAGTGCACTGATCATCGTCTGTGGGTGATGCAGATTTACTGCAAGTTTTATCAGGATATCTTCAACTTAGCATTAATTTGACCTTATTATTAGAGGATCTGCCTACTGCTAAATTATAGATGCAAACACGTTCCAATCGTAATGACCCAACAGTCACAAATTATGCTTGGATAGAGTTTACAATGCCATCATGTACTTGCATACTAGGTTAAAGCAAAATTAGACACAGTCAGGGACCAATGGCATCACCTTGGCGTACACCTTTAAATGTTTGAAATGATCAGACTTTTTTCACCTTTGACCTTGAGGTAAAGGCCACAGTGACCTAATGACACTGCATTGCACATCATTGGGGAGGGTGAAAAAGACGAAAGTTACAATGAGGGAAACATTTTCCCGGTTGTGAAGTATCTTGTACCCATTGTCCAGGATCTACATTATACCAGAAATTTTGTTGCAGTCTATCCGACTCACCAATCCTACGATGTACGGACTTCCGGCATCACCAAAGGCGTGAGAGATAAGGATCTGGACGGACTCTGCAGTCGACCGCCGCGTAGGTATCACTACATACTGAAAACCAAAATAGACTGTTAATATTTTATCTGGAACAGCAGCAGAGTATAATATACTGGTAATCATCAACTCAATATAAAGCATTTCATATTTCCAAACATTTTCTTCAGATGGGAAAATATAGGCTAAAAGCATAGCTGAATTAATTTGTCAATTTGATCATCATTTTGATCATTTATAACAAGTGACTGTACATATACTTATATTGTAGCAAAATCAACTTGTCAGATTTATAGCCAACTCTTACAAGTATTTTACACCAAAGTGTATGTACATACCCTTACAGGTTATGTAAAGTTACAATGTCTGATGAAGGTGTCAGGGTACATTTCGTGCTAGTCATCGAAACGACACACTTAAACATTACACTGGCTGTGCTATATGAACCCTTACACAATCATTATTTCAACTAAATTACAACTTAAAACTTACATTGACAGACAGATAGTGAGATGCTTCTGTCAATGTTGGGGGTTAGGGGTTCTGGGTTGGGGGAAAACGTAGGAGGAGTTGAAAGTGGCCATTGAAAGGTTGGTTAGATAGCTACTGAATTATACATTTTGACTACTGTATTGTGGGGAAATTTTTGCTGCAGTTTAATGTTCGCCTTTTTCGACCTTAAATACATCGAACATTTCTAAACACCATAATATGCAAAGGAATTAATCATGAAGGGCAAATTTAATATTGGCTGAAAAATGGAATTTACCGTTGAAGGGTGAAAATTTGACTGGATGAAAATTTCTCGGTTTACAGTATACCATTGAGCAAGGTTGTAAATACAAATGTCTGTACCGAGTCATTTATACCAATTTGACACGTATGACAGGGATAAACTTACCAATAACATATCAGCAATAATGGACCAGTTCAAACACAGCATGGTCTCACCAAGGAATATCAGGATCTGAAATGTATAGAAATCATGTGAAATACTTCTTCATTGATATTTTTTGCTCAGTTTTACTGCCAAATACAAGCTGTTTCCCCTACCTAAAACGTGCAATATTTTCCCAAAAAGACCAAAAACTGAGGAATATATTCCCAATTTCAATACAAAGAATGCTCTTTTTTCCAGATTCATAAAGGAACAGACTGTTGTTAAATTTAGGTAACAAAAGCACTACTTGTATCCCATCACAACACACATGTAATGTTTACTGTGACACATTTTAACAATCATTTCAACAAAGGCTACACGAGGATAAATGATGTCTGAACAATGTCTACACAGTTAATTGAAACCTCTGTTTTAGAGTTCAATACAAGTGAAATATGTTCCTACGAAAAAGCTGCAGTCGAAACACTTTCCTGCACAAACAGTCTCAAATTCTTTGCTAATGGTGCACGTGGCTGTTTTGCACAAATCTAGATGCATTTCAGGAAGGACTACATATGCTACAGACCCATCAAAATTCAAAACCTTAAACAAACTGTTTAATTCATTGACCTCTGAAGACTCATTTGAACTCTTCTAATTTAAAGGTTGGAATAGTTCATCATAAAATTTCAGGGTGGATGAGTTAATTCGCCGTTTTCCAAATATTAAATATTTCCCAGATACTATTTTCAAAGTGTTTCTAATTATGGTTGTTCTGGTCACCAGTTGTAATTTACAAAAGTTCATGAAAAGTGAAAATGAAGTAATTTGGTCAAGATATTGCATACCTTTCTCTTCGAAAATAAAGCTCACATGCTTTGTTAATATTCAAGAAATCAAACTTAAATATTCTTAGTACATGTATCGTTATGTAGCAATTTTGAGGACAACACAACTGTTTTATTAATCATACCTTTTTTGTTTCTTTTTCTTTATTAAGTTCTTCTATTGCAAAAACAAGACAGGAATATCACTACCCTGCTGACACAACAAAATAGGCACTTACCCATGTCGGCACTGTATACCATTGAGACAGTACAAGAGCGAAGAAAAGGAATGGTACGCATGTTATCAGACCGAAGGCACACACCAGGGGGTCTGCACGTGGATTTATCTTCTTATAGCGCCGTGAAATCTCGGCACCCAGAGCCACACCAACGAATCCAGCTACCACTGTGATTATCCCAAAGGTGAACGCCACACTGGAAACAGCAGACAAGAGTTTTAATGAGGAATTAGATATTCTCCCCCATTAGAGACGACAGAAATATCCACATTTCGGGTCAGTAAAAGACAGAAAAAATCTCAACCGTCTTTTTCAGCGGTTAAAAGCATTTCCGCACATGAAATTTTGTTAATAACACTGCCATAGTGTTAACATATACATGTACATTAAAAAGCTAAAATTCATTAATTCACATCAAACACATGTGTTAATCTCGACGCAGCCTCAGGTTAGACAGTCAAGAGTTCGAAAGAAACTGATTATTTTACTCTTTTTAAGTTACTGTATAGTTGTTAACTGATATCACAGACGTGTGAAACGTGGATGTGATGGCAACAATCTCTAAATATTCACGAGGGTTTTAATTTCACAAATTTTAACTCAGTTGCGAAATTCATGAAATTGAAACCTCGTGAATAATAGCAACTATACAGTATCTAGGTTTTTAAACTTTCAAACCCTCTAGCCTAGACTGGAACACAAGATCAGAGATTGGAGTCGTCCATTTAACATATAGTTACACAAATATAACAGGTTACTGTGACAGATACAGTACACAGAGGAGGATATTCGGGACGTCATCACTGATTAAAATTTATATCCACCTGAGTGACTTCATTAATATTAAATAACGAACTCAAGAAAGGATATAAATTATAATCAAATGTCATAAGATTTGATATTCTCATGTTTCTCCTGTAACACAAAGTACTTTTTGTAGGTAGGAAAATATAACATCATGCTATGTAACTTATTTCACACTGACCATTAATATAACCTAATTACCATAACCAATGGGCTGGGATTGTTGAAACCTACAGTATCCCATAAACATAGATAACTGATTATTATATACTTGGAAGTCCTTATATGACCATAGCTGGTGATAGGACGTTAAACAATACTAAACCAAACCAAACCAAACTTGGAAATCCCCACCATCTTAAATATTTGCTCTTCACTAGTAAAATCCTTATTTGCCTGAAGTCAATTTCGTCCTTCACTCTATGTTATGTGCTAATATTTACCATCTTGATATGTTCGGTTTTTTCATTAACAGAAGTGAAAAGGCAAAAATTAAACTGTGGCGGATATTTCCTGGTATACAGTGCTAGTCGTAAAAAGGCAGTTTTCTTTACTTTTGATCTTTACAAATTCTGCGATTTTTGAAAATATCTCACAAACATTTTTGTGAATTACTACTGGTAGCATGATTTCATATTTACCTAGGAGGAAAGTGGATCAGTAAAATCATTAACTAAATATTACTTTATTAGAAACAAATCTTGGCCAGGTTGACTATTGGCTCACTAACAATGTTGTTCAATTTAATGACTCGTTTAATGAGTTAACAGTTAATGATGTCATTAAATATTAATGACTCTCTACCCAAGGTTTAACAACATTGTTACTTCAATGATAGTTTTGAACAACCGGAAACTGATGTTGTGTTGTTTCTTTTATGAATTAATTAAAATCCTGAAGAACGTATCATTAAAACTTAATTAAAATCCTGAAGATTGAATCATTAAAACAACTAAGTCCTGAGGATTTGAACAGCTCGCCAATTGATGATGGTGAGCTAAATAGCATGCAAACGTATGAACTAAAATACGAAGGCGACATGAGCAATGTAATATTTGTCTCTTTGTTCATTCGCCTTCACTCGGTGGACAGGCAACGAAATGAAGGAACGCTTATTATTATCCTTTTGCAACTAAGTAATGATATTAGCGTTCCTTCATTTCTTTCCTTTGCCCCCTGAACTTGAAGGTGATGGGCGATAATTATCATTCCTTCGCCTCCTTATTTATATCGCGAAAAAACGAAAAGAAGAGACAAACTGTCAAAAACCAGCCACCATAAAAAAGGCCCTGAACTTTTTCAAAGCAGCCTAAAGGCAATATTTTCTGCAAAACCTGTGTTCAATATTGAAACAAAATCTGTGCTGCAGCTAAATAGTTACAAAGCAAGGATGAAGGGAATTGCTATGTTCACAATCAGCGTTGCAGTTGAGATAAATTAACTGCATATCATGCAGATGATAAAACTAATTTATACAGAACTAGGCATCAGACCCAATAACTGTGGTGTCGATACAGAAATAGATTGGGTAAAAACACGTAGAAATAAAATAACAAGCAACACACAATCAGCTATATATAGATAAAGTGACCATGCTGCATATTCAAATCTTCACAGTTTTAGTCATTAGAGTCTAATATTTTCCCCAGTTTCAAACATATCAACCTGCAATAATTCATTGTAATATTTAATATTGATGATAAAACAATCAAAAGCATGCACAATCTACTGAGGTCCTTAACAAAAATGAAACCTTTTTAAATGTTTCCCCAATACCTTTCAATTAATCTACAAACAGAAAAGAAGAGCATGCACAACCAAATCCTTGTTTTTCTCTTTAATGAATTGTTTGGAATCTGTAAAAATAAATAGTGGAAGAGAGTACAAACGGCCATATTCTATGGGAAAACGCCATTCCACCATGATTTAAAACAAAAAGCTGAAAAAAGTTTTTGGACGCCTTGTAACATACTTACCAAACCTTGAGAGGTTCTCCGGAACATAAATAGTTAGGCCTACCAAAGGATTAGCAACTTAAGGTCAAGGACGAGTAACCAAGGTTAAATATCAGTTGCCAAGGTCAATGGAGATAGTTTTACCATCTTTGCTTTTACACATAACAGCAGGTATATTTAATTAACAACGTCTGAACAATGCTTTACATTTTTTTTATCAAATCCTGTCATTATATCTCATACAACGATTACCGTGTTTAGGGAAATACAATTATTCATTTCCCTTGGTTTCACATGAAACACATCAAGCAGATACAAAGAATTGTGTTTTCTAACAACAAGGGCAATAAATATTTTATCAAACCAAATTGGAACAGCCTCCTGCTGATTTTTCTACTGAGGTGCTGAATAGATATATGACCAGGGAAAGTGGGGTGTGAGAGGGAAACATTATATTTTATTTCCCCGTCAATATATATCAATCAGACATGTTGTTATAAAGACAAGGTTTACTAATTAAAGTCTCCTAAAATTTGGTGATTTTCGTGTTGACATCATATCAGTCTGATAGTTATGTCCAGCTCAAAGTAATAATGAACTTGAACTTAAAAAATTGTGGTCAGCTTGTAAGTGAAGAGTTATACCTCCCCACTGTACCTACTGTCTGATCTCCCACCCCCCTCATGTACCTCCCACCCCAAAATGTACCTACTGTCTGGCCCCTCCCCCCTCATGTACCCCCCCTC
>NW_018406963.1:43405-72862 GCF_002113885.1 Mizuhopecten yessoensis | reverse complement strand
TCATGTACCTCCACATTAGTACTGTGAATTGGAAGGATTGTGACAATACCATACATATCACGATAAATGGGTAATGACGATAGGTTACGTATCACGATACTTGTCACAACTTTCTGTAAAAACCTGATGCCATAATTTTCCTTGATATGAAACAAATCTTAGCTGTTTGTACTCCATGCTGAACTAATTTGTTTTTTAAGTGATCTATATCAGAAGTTGTATAGAGGATCGTTTTTATTTTTGAAACAATATCTCTTTTTCGTTGATAAAACAAGAAGAAATGCATGCTGAAATGAATTTTGAGTGATTGATTAATAAGCACTCTAAAAGGGCGGTAACTCATACACAACTGTTTTTAAGTAGTACGATACTATCCGTGAATCCCATGATGCATCGACACTCAAGATATGATATGACTCACAAATGCATCTATAACTCCCCAGTCCCCACCCAGACGTGAACTTCCCCACCCTGTCCTGTACCTCCCCACCCCATCATGTACTTTCCCACCCCACCGTTTACCTCCCCTTCCTGTCCTGTATGTCCCCACCAAGTCGTGTACTTCCCCACCCCACCGTTTACCTCCCCTTCCTGTTCTGTATGTCCCCACCCAGTCGTGTACTTCCCCACCCTGTCGTGTACTTTCCCACCCCACCGTTTACCTCCCCTTCCTGTCCTGTATGTCCCCACCCTGTTGTGTACTTCCCCACCCCACCGTTTACTTCCCCTTCCTGTCCTGTATGTCCCCACCCAGTCGTGTACTTCCCCACCCCCTCCGTTTACTTCCTCTTCCTGTCCTGTATGTCCCCACCCAGTCATGTACCTCCCCACCCTGTCGTGTACTTCCCCACCCCACCATTTACCTCCCCCCCCTGTCCTGTACGTCCCCACCCAGTCGTGTACTTCCCCACCCCCTCCGTTTACTTCCTCTTCCTGTCCTGTATGTCCCCACCCAGTCATGTACTTCCCCGTGCACCCTGTCGTGTACTTCCCCACCCCACCGTTTACCTCCCCTTCCTGTTCTGTATGTCCCCACCCAGTCGTGTACTTCCCCACCCTGTCGTGTACTTCCCCACCCCCTCCGTTTACCTCCCCTTCCTGTCCTGTATGTCCCCACCCAGTCGTGTACTTCTCCACCCTGTTGTGTACTTCCCCACCCCACCGTTTACCTCCCCTTCCTGTCTTGTATGTCCCCACCCAGTCATGTACCTCCCCCCCCTGTCGTGTACTTCCCCACCCCACCGTTTACTTCCCCTTCCTGTCCTGTATGTCCCCACCCAGTCATGTACTTCCCCACCCTGTCGTGTACTTCCCCACCCCCTCCGTTTACCTCCCCTTCCTGTCCTGTATGTCCCCACCCAGTCGTGTACTTCTCCACCCTGTTGTGTACTTCCCCACCCCACCGTTTACCTCCCCTTCCTGTCTTGTATGTCCCCACCCAGTCATGTACCTCCCCCCCCTGTCGTGTACTTCCCCACCCCACCGTTTACCTCCCCTTCCTGTCCTGTATGTCCCCACCCTGTTGTGTACTTCCCCACCCCACCGTTTACTTCCCCTTCCTGTCCTGTATGTCCCCACCCAGTCGTGTACTTCTCCACCCTGTTGTGTACTTCCCCACCCCACCGTTTACCTCCCCTTCCTGTCTTGTATGTCCCCACCAAGTCATGTACTTCCCCACCCTGTCGTGTACTTCCCCACCCCCTCCGTTTACCTCCCCTTCCTGTCCTGTATGTCCCCACCCAGTCGTGTACTTCCCCACCCTGTCGTGTACTTCCCCACCCCCCCCGTTACCTCCCCACCCTGTCCTGTACGTCCCCACCCAGTCGTGTACTTCCCCACCCCATCCTGTACCTACCCTGCCTGAGTTGCCTCTTTGCCTTGTGCCATGATGGAGTCGTACATAAAGAGGGGAGCCCACAGTGCCAGGGCGCCAGTAGTGAAAGCCACACAGGTAAATCCTATGGTGGAAAGAACAAAACTCTTGCTGTGGAGAAAACAATATCATAAATCAGTGAAAATGAAAACCAAGACACTAATAAAGAAAACATTTTTAAACATTTTAAATGTGAAAATGACCAAATTTCCACATACGTACCTTGTTCCCTTAAAAAGCTATGAGCATGAAGACTCTGCAAGGATATCAGTAATGCTTGCATCTTTTTCCAAATGTTATTTGTAATTGTTTTGTATTGTGACATCACCATTCTGTCCTAGGTAATATTTTGTCTACATACATTATATATTAGACCAAGAAACTTTCCCCTCTAAGCCGTAAAAACCTGTTTTCGTCTAATTTCAATTTTGCCCTTCACATTTGATTATTATATTTATTACATGTAATTCACTTACTACTAATGGCTGTAATGATAATTTTGCCCTCATAACATAGGACTATAAAGGCAAAAATTAAACAGCAGTGAGCATTTCCAGTATACAGTATAACTGTGTGTATCCGACATCTCAGATTGAACTTGTTTATTGCAAAAACGGATGAATTTCGCTCAGGCTTATACGAAGAATATTTAACCATACTTGATTTGTGGCTTACATCTTAACGACCTCTTTGAGGTCAGTGAAGTAGCTTGTGTTTTGGAGAGTTACTCCCCCTTCAGACATCCCACGCTTGGGCTCCTTAAGTACGACTAGAATCAGTACTACACACACCAAACCCAGCACTGGCGTCACCTGGAAACACGAATAATAACTTAACATCTTCAATCTTATCAGGGGAAAGAATTCTATGTTCAAACATCAACAGTCAAATTATATCATTCATATACGGGAACATGTTAATAAAGAAATCATTTCATTAATCAAGGGTTGATTATTCTTTGAAAATAGATTTTTTTCCCCTTTGAAATCTCCTTTTTTTTTTTAAAACAGTCAGATAGTGTTGTGTTAATGTAAGTTTATTACAAACACTCAATCTGTTCCCATATATTGATTATTCCAACTTAGCATAATGGCCGGTACCAAATACTACCAATCTTACACAACAAATCTAGAGGTTGTGATTTTTTTATTTATTATTTGAGGATTTGATGAACAATGTTTAGGAACTCATGATTTAAAGGTACGAATAAAGCCAAAGAAGAGCCCTTCTTTGGATCCGTTTTATTTTTGCTTGAAAATATTCGCCATTGCACAGAAAGACAGAGTAACCTATGGGAGTTTTTTTCTGGCTTAGAGTTACTTCCCTTGTGTCGTCAGGTGAGGTAGTGTATAATGGATGCCCTTGCCTTTTACCAAGGTGACCGGGATTTGATTTCCTTATCGCTGTCGGACATGAAAAGTTATGTGGTCACCTGCTCAACCACCCAGGTTTTCTCCAGGTACACCGGTTTCCTCCCACAATAATTATAAGACCCACACACACTTACATATGGACCAACAAGAGTGTTTAATATAATTTGTGAAAACTTGTTTCATAATTGTTATCAAAACGTCAAGTTTATAAAAGGCATTCATCTTTCATTTTGATTCTGTGCAATTAAAATTCCTGGATAATGGATATCAACATTGGTAAAATGTAGGAATGAAAAAGATCATGAGATGGACCCCTGGTACATAATATACATTATGCTTTTCTTTTCATTGTTATTTTTGTTTCTAAATTCTCAAATTTTGAAAATCTGTAATTGTAAAACAAGACTTTAAATAAACATATTATCATCTTGCAAATAGTACCGGGTAATTGCATATTTTCATTTTATGGTACTCTTTACCTTAACTACATACTAGATGATTTATTCATCATCAGGAGGAACATGAAAAATATCAGGAGAATAATAATAAGCCAAAGTCATCTTTAACATTAATTCAGTGGCCTGTTACTGAAAGCTGGGCTGGTAATCTTAAAATTATACTGTTCCATTCAGTTATGTTTGAGATACCTGGGATCACTTGCATAAAACGTCTCCAACTTAAGGAAAATCCCATGCAATATTTAGTCTATGGAAAATCTTAGACTTGATTTGATCTGTTTGGTTTGGTTTGTCTGTGTTTTACGTCCCATTAACAGCTATGGTCATTTAAGGATGTGCCAGGTTTTGTGGTGGAGGAAAGCCAGAGTTCCCGGAGAAAAACCACGGACCTATTGCCAGTACCTGGCGACTGTCCCAGGTAGGCCTCGAACCCGCGACCCAGTGGTGGAGGGCTAGTGGTAGCAGAATGTCAAGACGCCTTAAACACTTGGCCTCCGCAGCCCCTTCTTAGACTTGAGGTGTTGTATACGAGTGGGGCCAGATGGTGACTGACGGAGAAAGCTGATACTTACCCTTAAGGCCCACTGCCAGGCCCCTAAAGCTTTAGCAACGTTAGATCCCACAATGTAACCCATACCACTGAAATAAAACACGAGTAAGCATACAGAAATAGTCTACAATCACATATTGAGATCACTCCTTACATATACAAAAGCATACAGTAAAACCTTGATATAATGCCCCTCGTTTAATTTGCCACCTCACTTTCCGCCGAAATATTTCAAGGTCCATTTTTTCACTTCTTGTTAAGAATTCCCTAAAATTGTCTCTGGAAAAATGGTGGCAGTATAACAAGGTTATGCTGTACTTACAAATAATGGTGTATAAACATATACACATGCAATGTAACATGAATACGTAGAAATCACATCGTCTCACGTTTTAATTAATCGAGACACATTTCTATGTATTACTTTGATATTTCAAGATCTAAGCACAAAAGAATCCTTGTTCTTTTGGAGTTTTTTAAGATGAATAATTAAGCATGCTATCATTAAATAACCTTACATGTTCTTTTTTTATTGTTATCTAAGTATTGTTTTAAAGCCCATTGACAATTTGAGTCATTTAGGGCTTTCTAAAAATAAATTATGGTAAAAACATTTTTTACTACATATCATAGTCTTTTGCTGTAAGTACCGAAATCACAAAACTTATTATAACTAGAATTTGTTTTTGTGAACAAAAACATATCTCTCCCCTTATTAGCCAGTAGACAAACTTCGGTATAAAAAAATAACAAAGGGCCATATCTCTTTATAAAGTGGGTCACGAGACCCAATTTTAGAATGCAACACTTCTACTTTCCAAGATGCATAAATATAGCAAGTTTGGTCAACGTAGCTGTGGACAAACTTCAGTATTTAAATTAAACAAAGGGCCATAACTCTGTATATAGTGGGGCACGAGACCCAATTTCAGTGCGAGAGATTCCGCCTTCCCAAGATACATACATGTAAATATGTTAAGTTTGGTCATTCGTTCGACAGAATTATTGAATATTCAAATATTTATTCCTTCAATCGTGATTTCTATACCAAAATTTGCAGGAACAGAATTCTAAATTACTGTAACTTTAAAGGAATGTGACAACAAACAGACCAGGTTTGAACCTCGGACCTCCAAACTCCAGACAGGCTCTCTTACTAATTCTATCACACTCCCAACCTCCAACTAAAACTAAATCTTTAAATCTTTTACTCCAAAGAAACATGAGACCCTTTACTACAGGAACTTTCAATAACATCCTCTGTGGGCAGAGTATATTTAAATATGATGTGAAAGGAAAGATTCACCCACAGGACTTGCAACTCTATAGCTGGATACTATTAACAATGAAATTTTCGCCGCAGTTCGATTTTTTTTTTTCGCCCTTCACAATGAGAGCTAAATTGTCATTACATGAAACATTTGTAAATAATACAATATACATAGTAACTAAATGTGAAGGGTAAATTTAATATTTGGCAATATTGTATTTTACCGCTGTAGTGGCAGAAATTAAGCTCGACGACAATTTCCAGATATAAAGTATTTTAACCATGGTGACAGGCGATTATTTTAGCCCAGTTCTACCATATTTAACCTCGTTCAATATAATAAGTCTTTACCCAAAAGTCACGGACCATTTACAGTCAAGTTTTGCCCCATTGCTAACATATCTGATCATCAATAGCTTTGATAATTTGAAATAGTGGAAGATAAGGTCACCTGTTTGAATTAAATAACGTTCTACATCAGAGGCGTACAATTTCATATTATAATACCAGCTAGCACGCAGGTTTTTTACTAGCCTAAATTAAATTTTCATAGTAAATATTGATTTTTTTTAACAAGCCCTGACATGAATAAAATACACAATATCATGTATGTTTATATTACAAACCTTCCGACTGGAATGGCGAAGTAAAATATCATGAGCATTCTCGATCTCTTCTCCCCCGTAAACAGATCTGCTATAATAGTTGGGGCGATGGTGGAGTAACTCGCCTCTCCTACGCCAACCAGCGCTCGCATTATTGCGAAGGCAAAAAAATGCTGAAAATAGATAGAAATGAGAAATTCCTTTAAGTTGAGAATTGAGTAAATCGACAAAGGTTTTCTGAATGCGTCAATAAATATGGAAGACTTTCTAGATAATGTACAGGTTGATTAAGAACATATTTAAGAAAAGCAGAAAAAGGAAGGAACGTTGCACATGCTGAAGGTACACTTTAAAATTCAAGTGTTTGGAAAAGTTTAGCAGCAAAGTTTGTCTCATATTTTTTCATTTCCGTGAGGCAAAGCCAGATGTCGACAGTGTTTTGTTGGTCGATATTCTTCTGCTGACTAAAAACGTCAATTTTATGACGTCACATGTACATATCACATCGAAATGATGTCGCATAATTTCAGAATGTCATTCGCAGTAGTGGTAATAAACATTTTGAAATACACATCTGGGGTTTTTTTTGCACTCACTAGCAAAGATTTGGAAATTTGTCATTCCCAGACTGGTGGTTACCAGCTCTAGGTGCATCGATAGCTCTGTGATATAGAGTTATCCCATGTGGTCTTTAACTCATTCACCCCTGAAATTTCATATTGGACTATTCCAACCTATGAATAGGAAGATTTCAAATGTGTCTTCAGGGGTGAATGAGTTAAAATGGGACACATGTATCTTGCATACACATGTACAGATGTGGGGAGAATTATGCAATTTGCAAGAATTTGATCTCAACATTTGATAATTATATATATATATATAGCTGCAATGTTAGCTTGCTGCAGTGATTATATTAACAGAAATACAGTTTAATATCTATGCATTTATCACCAAAATGAAATCATTGAAGATATTCTATATTCTGTGGTAAATAGACTAGAATGTGTTTATTCAATGTATGTTCAGTCATGATCATTCATAATACATGTAAAGTTTGAAAGGAGCTCCAAATTGATGAAGAGATAAAAAAATATATATATTTCCTGCATATAATTAGTTTGAAAAGTCTTTCAAATGTTATAAGGCAATTCAGATTCAGGAAATTAAGTCATATTTACAACTAAGAATTAATCAGAAAATACTTCAGTTGCCAACTTGCCATATATAGATTTGATCTCGATCAAATGAAAATTTTGAAGTTTATTAAAACATTAATCAATGAATGCCTATAATTGGCCAATTTTGAACATGACACATGCATAATGACAATTCACTAAACTTTACAAATCAAATCTGTTTTGGAGTTTTTTCGATTCTGTATATAAATAATTGCATTCCATAAAAACCATTTAATCTGTTCTTCTGTATAAAATTATCACCAATGTTTTAATATTAAAGATCCGTGTTCTGTTCCACTACAATAAAGCATAGTTTTAGTTTTTGGCAGTGGTCCAAGGAACCTTAATTACACTTGATGTAAGATACAATCATACTTGCCAACTTTTGAAATTTCCATAGGGGAGATTATGCGTGCTCAGAATTAAAATGTGTGTATGTACACCCTCGAGGGAAAAGTAACACTTTTAAATGGCTTATTTTTATCTGTTTATCCTAGAAAGTAGGAATAGTTTAGCAAATTCACCAGTTGAAAAAGTGTCTTTGATATTGTTCATAATATATCATTTAATTTTAACATCACAAAATACTCTCTGCCAAATGTTATATATTTTCCTCCTGACAATTTTCATACAAGCTACCTTTTTTAATGATTTAAACATTGTTTAGCATCCAATAACATAACAATTAAGGACTTTTCTTTCCGTGGTTATGTGGTTATATGGACCTGAAACAGTGATAATGACCTCAACGTTGTCTCGGTCAATATACCAATTTCTCAGGTCCATATAATCACATATTCACCTCATCATAGGTCAATAATTTATAAGTAGTGGAACTGATCAATATCAAGAAAACAACGTTCACTCACCTCCTTAGGAATCATTGATCCAGCAAAAGTTACGGTCGCCCAAAAAAATATTCCTCCTGCCATGATATACTTTCTTGTATATCTGTCACCCAGAAACCCAAATATAGGGGAAAATACCATATACGTTAATACAAAAACTGTCTGTATAAGTCCGTCCTCCGAGTTCTCTAAACCGTAAAAGTCTTGGATGTCTTTAAGCACACCTGTAGAAGGAAAGAAAAAGTCATCAGTCACATTATTGTTTATATTGTAAATATACTGTATTTAAAGGAACAAATACTTTTTGCAAATTATCAAAACTTAACATTGCTTTTAAAATAAAATACTGTAGATCAGTGCATTGATGAATTGGTGCACCCACAATTTATGTAACAAAAAATATACAGAAACAGCAATTAGTGCAAGTAAGCTCAATCATAAGTTAGCACGATCACAAGTTAGCACAATCATAAGTAAGCATGATCACAAGTTAGCACAATCATAAGTAAGCACAATCATAAGTTAGCACAATCATAAGTTAGCACAATGTTGTCTACAGTATTTTAAATGCGAAAAAAAAAGGATAAAATAAGACTGCAACTAAAACATTTAAGTTATGGTATCTTAAAAATATATTCATATTACTAGTAGGTATCAATCTAGTCAATAAATCCTCTTTTAGGTTTTCCAGAGTGAAACTAACCTTTAGGGATAGACCTGATTTATTTCAGTGGTTTCCTCTTTTTTTTTAACCTTTAATTGACATGCAGAAGCACATTTTTCAAGACATTTTGCTATGTTTCTCTGAGTAAATTGACATTGGATGAGGACTTCAGTTCAGAATTTGCCTCATAAATCTCAAATCATTTATGCAATGTTACGAACATCTTCACTAGCCAAGAGTTACGATCCTGTACATATAATCCCATACCCCTGGAGTATTGAGGATGTGTTACGGTATTAACATTTGAACAGTTTCAAGTTCCCAATTGCATCCGAGAACAGTGTTCTACAATATCACAGTAAAATGAAGCAAAGTCCTGAAACTTATTAAAAACTGACGATATTTGATAGAAACTGTCTTTTCTCCATAGTGTTGTTCTACATGCACAAGCCTGGTGTTTCAATACACAATGAACTTAGGTATTGACAGACGAGGCTAGTACCTGTGGTTAGGGTTGTCACAATATATCAGAAAAATCGCAATACAGAAATGAAATATCGCTGTATCAGAATACTTCTAAAAGCATTTTTCTATGTATTTTCTAAGTGTTTCTAACAATGCTAACAGATATGCAAAAATGGAAGCCAATTGCAAGTTCAGGATCGATGCTTGGCTAAACGAAAACCTTAAATCTGTGTGATCAATATGATATAGCTTGATAACATTCTGACAACAGTTTCTTTTTTAATTGAGCACCCTAGCCTTTTCCTATGACAATATATATTGGGATACATATTACAATGTATTCCTACTGTATTGCAATATATCCCAATACACTTCAGGCATAAACGTGACACCCCTACCTGCTATGGTACATATATAAACATCTTGTTATCATATTGAATATCGTTAAAACGGCTTATTTCTTCTGATCAGTGTTGGTCACTTCTAGAGAACAAATTTAAACATTTTCAGGGGACGGGTGTTTAATTTCTTTTTGGAAAAATTGAACTCATAGCCCAACCTATATTTTCATAGTAAACTCTCACTAGCCCCTACACAACATCAACTGTATTAGCCCTGGGCATCGGGCTTGCAGGATTGTATGTGTACCCTTGATTTCTGTTTGTTGTGTTATCATACAGGTATATCAGGTATTTACATGTGTACCTGTTTGCACATATCATGCTAATGTATTTTATCAGTTAATATCAAAAATTATTTAAGGAACATTTTTCTATTTTCATTCAGTTAAATGTCAGATGAGATAACTCCATTTCAGTTTTTTGTAAATTGAATAGATGGAGAAAAATAAATTAATACAGTTAAGAAACAAGAAATATTAGCAAGGTTTTTTTCTGTGTTATAACTATTTTTTACATTAGTCTGATCAGCAAATTTTCAAGATCAAAACATATCAATGTGTGACCCATTCAGTACAAGTAACAGCTAGCAGTCTGAAATTTGCATAAGCCAGGGTTAGAAACTACATATAACAAAATTTGCTTGGTAGTCCCAAGACAAGTTGAATAAATTAATTGTTTAGTCCTAAATCAATGTAATTAGACAAGGAATTTCCTAAATGTCCTAACTACACGCTTTATTTTATTTTTGTGTCTTGTGTACATGTGTTGCTAATTGTGTGCTTTATGATTCTTCAGTATTTTGCCTTTTATAAAAAAGTACTGTCATACGCATCTTATTCTCAGGTACCGAAATTACTAGTCAGTCGGCCAGTAGAATTAAATTTTACTAATCCATGTGCCAATTCCACTTACCCAACATTATATTAAACATGATATTACAGTAACGTTGAATTTCGACTGGTCAGTTTGACTGGTCAGTTTGGCTAACAGTTCCAAGAACCAGATTTCTTTAGTATCAGACCATCAGGTAGGATCTGCGTCGTTTCGCCCTTAATCCAGTTCGCCTAAGGTTGTTTCGCCCCAATATAAATGTATATTTTTAAGTGACAGGTATCTGTTGAAATGTTTTAAATGATTAAAAAAATATTATTTTAATGTATCACGCACGATTGCGTGGTCGGAAGAATTTCATGCAGCCATTTGCAGGTGTAGCTATATTTTAATGTATGTGCAGATCTAGTCAACCACGTACAAATTTAACGAGTCTAATGACAAAAAAAAGACTAAGGGAGACCTAGAAATGCCTCAGATTAGACTGTCTTAGCCATACACAACTAAACAGGACTAAAGCGTTTCACACTAAAAATATTTTTAATAATAATAATTTTAAGGTTCTCATATACTGCTTTATCACAACCTAGTTCGTAGGTCGTCTCAAAATGGTTCATAAATTATTATCGGTGGTTATAGGGCCTTCGCAACCAACCAATATCTTACTCAACTCCTTGGGGAGCATACAGCCAGTGCTGCCCAACCACGTACTCATTTACAGCTGAGTAGACTGGAACAAACAGAGTAAAGTATCTTGCTCAAAGATACCACACAGTGCCATGCCGTGACACGAACTCTCAACCCTTTGGTCACCAGCCCGGCGTTCTACCACTAGACTTTCGTGCCTCCTAGGGCGAAATACCTTAGTGCGAAACGATTCTGGGCGAACAGGATATAGGGCGAAACTACCCGACACCATCAGGTGACCCTTATTGTTAGAGTCCTATGTACAATATTTAACATTGAAAAAAATTGTGAAATAAACTTAAAAAACGATTTCTTCTGTGTAAAGCTTTGATATTTTAATCATTTATGAACTCAGATTTGAAATATCACTCTTTTTTCAGCTANCCCCCCCCCCCCCCCCCCTCCCCTCCCAAACATACACATATCATAATATCATATAGTATTTCAATCACCTGCTACTGTATATCTGTCCATATAGTTGAGGAGGTTGATGCACAGAAGGATCGAGACTGATCCATACGCTGTAGCATTGGAAATGGAATCTTCTCTTCGCGATTCCACCACAACATGGTTGGGAACTTCACTATCCGCACTCTGTCGTCGATTGCCATCTTCATCGACGATTGGGGCGGTATCTGAAAAATCAACCGACATATCATCTAGTTGAACGGTGTCGTCGAAGGGAGGGATGAATTTGCTCATTTGTCCGGTGTTAACATATCACATAAAGGAAGTCGACAGAGTCATCGGCTGTTTTACGATGACAGTCACAAGTTCATTCTGCTGTAACCTAAGTAATAATGTGCTTGTCGGCGAGCTCCTTCTAGACGGAACCAAACGTGGTTCGAGAACCTTTGATGATTATACTTTACCGGAAGTTAATTTGGTTAAGGAGGCATTCACCTTCATTTTTATCAACTTCGAATAAGTTCGAATAAGTTTCACATTTTAATTGAGATTTTTTCTTCGAATGTCGTCGTAGGGAAAGTATTTGTGATAATACGAAATTCTTGAATTGTAAAACCGGGCCTATTTTTTTTTATTTTGGAAAGCTTACAATTGTTAACAATTTTTGTCTTCCTCTCAACTCATGAAAATATAAATTGTTATTGTAACAGTAGATATTTTGATTTAAATTGTAATAAAACAATGTAGCAAAACTGAGTTAAGTGGGCGACAAAAATCAACAGTGCACATTTTGTTTCTTTAAAATAACACACTTTTCGAGGGTTATATATGCGTTAAAGATGCCTGTGTCGCTACCACGAAACTGCAATGGAGACTTATTTTTCGGGATGACTAGCGTTATCTTTGATATTCATTTCTGAAATGAAAACAACACCTTGTAAAATTTAAATAAAAAGGGCTAGAGGCAAACGATAATTTAAACCCTGAGCAATGTCGATGTATTGCCTATACATGATCAATATTATTATCTTGTCCAAGTTTCACTAGAAATCTACCTTTGTTTGTTAAATTTGTTTTAACATTTTTACGTCCGCTTCACTACCGAGTATTTCGGTTCGCATTTCAGCACCTAGGGTAAGCGCAACGACTGGTTTACAGTTGTCAGTCTATATTGTGACCGGATTAATCACTGTGATGCGTTTCTTTCAGTGAGGTAGCACTCTAAATCCGGCATCAGATTTGCGCTATCGCAACAGACCGCCTCTAACACACACGCATGTACTACGCACGACACTTCCTTAAATAACTTAATAAATCAAACCAAACCAAACCAAATATTCCCTGTCTAATATACTAAAAACAGGAAGTTTAAAGCAACTTTTGCCAAAATGCATGTGTAAATACAAGTGTTATATATGCCTATCTTCCTTATATAACTTATTGTTAACTTTCAATTGTTTGTCCGTGAGTTATCTGTTTATCAACGCGTGCATCAATTCGATAACAGAACCACGATAACGTGGCTAGTATGTAGTATGTACTAATTCATCTCTTTCCAAAAGTGACAAAAACAATCATGCAAAAGAGTTAAAAAGATTAGCGAAATTCGTGCCATTATGTTGAAAAACGATGACGCTATTCTCCTTAATATAGGTCATTTTCTCTACTACATACACACAGTCTGATTATTTATTTACTTAAATATCTATTACTTTTTAAACGAATGATTTCCAAACACTTGCATAATTATGGTAAGGAAAATTCAGTATGCATGCTCCTTCTACTGTATACCAGTTCATTGAAAACCACGACATCTATATTGCCCTTGAAGAAAAGACATGTATCTGATATATGTATAAAGTATTCTGTGACATTTCCAATGCTTTCGATTGCGTTTGGAATAAAAGTTTGACATTAAAATAAAAAATGTACGGAAATATGCCAGGTAAAACAACAAAATATTACCGGGGCACCAGAAGGTTTCCTTTAAAATGTTATTATTCTCAATAAGGTTTTCACGAAGCAGGAGTTCCTCAGGGTTCAATTTTTGGGCCGTGCTTGTTTAAAATACATATCAATGATACTGCCGAAGTTTTTCAATCAGCTGCTCGTCATTTCGCATAGGATTTCTTCTTTATTAAATCGTTATATTCGTGTTTAATAGTGCATCATCTTTAATAGAGATTTTTAGTTTCTATAAAAATTGTGTCAAAAATTTGGTTGGTAACAGTTTTCCCCATCGTCGATTACCCAAGGTCGATCGCGCTACAATTATCGGTATCAAATTAGCGCAGTCGACTTTGGGTATCCGACAATGCTGTTTACTAGGACAAATTTTGAAAACGAAAGTGATATTTATTTAAAATTCTGTCGACATTGGGGAAGATTTTGAGTTGGAATTTAATGGGAAAATCTTGAATTTTACAGATCATCATAAGTCTAGAAATCTAGAACTAAACACACACTAAAGAGAAGGCTCAGTGAGAAGCTGCCGATATACTAACGGGACACCATTTATATACCCTTTGTAACGAACACTCACATTTTGAAACAGATCTAGAAACTTTTTCGAATCGACCAAGACGTGGAAAACTCCAACGTTTATACGAAATGCACATGTTAACTCCAGATTATCTAAACGATATTTCGCCTACCACTGCAGAACAAATTTGGGTACGTTCTTAAAATAATAATGATTTTAGTCCACTCGGGCAAATTCCTACTTTTATGCATTCTACACTTCGTGCTGGGAACCAGGTGGAACGATCGCTGTCTTCCTAAAATGTTTAAAACTATTTTACCCCAAATGTACAATCATCCATCCCACCATCTACCTCAGTGTTGGAGGACGAAAGTTGAACGTTCTACATTCTAAGCGGAGACATAAGTGTATACGTACGCGTAGTTCCAATCAATATGACCTAACATAGGAACTCTTTTTAAAAGTCCATTTTTTTTTACATCCATATGCGAGAATGCCTTTCACCATAATAGAAATTCCAGGGGTTACGCCCACTTACGTTCTGTGCAGAAATTTCGAAGATGACCTTTCACCTTTTCATTCAGTGTCAACGTTTTACCAACAAAATGTATGTTTTGTTTCAAAAAATGTAATGTCGTAGCTACAAAACAAAGTTTATAGCTACTTTTGTTTGGTAATTGAGATATTCCAGTAGACCTCAACTTCAACGTTTTATAAGCACAGGGACCTGATAATATGTTACATCTATATTTGGACCTAACCTAAGATGTTCAGATTAATTTTACACGTTTTAGAGATAGAAATATCAGCAAAAGGTGTTGCACGTATACCGAAAGTTGATATAAACCCCTAAAACGAGTAAAATTACTCTGAACATCTTAGTTTAGGTCCATATATAGCTGTAACAAACTCTCAGGTCCCTGTGTTTTTAAGCATGTGCATCACTTTATCAAATCTAGCACGTTCTTTTTATCATTTGTGGTTTACGCCTATGGTTTGTGTTTGTATATATTTCTGTGTACATCACTACTTATGTATATATATATAAATGTTAACATACAGATATAGATAAAGATAAGTTGCATTGTTAGGCATCATATCATTGTTATCGTGTAAAATTGTAAATATAAGACGGGAGAAAGCTATGATAAGCTACAATATATATTGTACCTATAATCCCTCGTTCAAATTATTAAACAATGAATATGTTGAAACTGATATAACTTTTATGTCACCGTACATTTCTAATAAAATGCGTTGATTTTGAGAATACCACTAACGGAATTAAAGAAAAGCGCACGTTAAAAAAAAATGTAAGTCGTTTGAGCCCACAATAAGTTTACAACTATATAAGACATCATTAAAAATGTCTAACGTTTAATTGCCAAATAGAACAAATTAAAAGAAGAAAACTCATAGTTGTGAAGATTTCGTTTTAATAGTTGCGTTCAAACTGATATTATTATGACCAAATTCCTTTATATGGTGATTTATTGTATTAAATTTGTAAAATTCATAGCCTCAAAATCACCATTACACCACTATAACTATCGTTGCCGTCGCCACCACTAACATAACCACTGTCATCACCAACACCACCACTATACCACTATACCACTACCACCATCGTTACTGTCTCCACAACAATCACCAGCACCACAAGTGGCGCAGCCTCCACTGCGATCACTATACCAACGTTTAGTTTAAACATATTTTATTGCCAAAAAATGCAAGAGGATTGGGCACAAGTTATATGAACATTATTAACGCCCTTTCCTTATAAGATAAATATTTGTATATACACATCATAGGATGGATTTTATACCAACATCGCCGCCATAATCGGTTTTATTTTATCACCACTACTAAATACTACTAACACCATCGCCACCACTACCAAAACTATACCAGTTACCACAACCATCACAACCACAACCACCATTAGCTGTTAATAAGACGTTAAACAAACTTAAACCAAACCAAACCTAATACTTACACTATTTCCTGTCATTTTCGTGTAGTCGATGAAAGCTGGACTAAAGTCAAGCACACTCGAAATTCAAGGGGTTCTGCTCAACTACGTTCTCTGTACCCCTTGAATGTGACATGACAACATATCGAAGACGTGTGGTTAGCTTTATGGTTTGTTTCAGGAAAATATATAGGACCACTTGCTGGGTTTGATACATGTCCTTTGAAGGTAACAGAAGAGCGACACCCAACTTCAAAACCTGCCAATTTTACCGTTATGCTGCTGTACGATTCTTTTGAATTACTCGAAAAGATTACAAAAAAGTCTACATGCATCACCCGCAAGTTTGTCATGACATATTCTAGGGGTGCATAGAATGATAGCTAACGTAACCCCTGGAATATCGAGGATAACTCCTATAGGGACGCACCATTTACTTTGTCTGACTGTTTGTGCTTGTTGGCAACTCTAAATCTCACGAATGGACGAGGCAATGATTGAACAAAGCGTTTTGTTTTTTAGATATGAGAATAAGATGAGTCAATGAATAGTTTGCTGTCATAGTAACATGAAATGTGAATGGTTAAATCCGTAGGTTTGCAGGTCTTCCGGTTACACTCTGTGTACCAACAAGTGCACACGTGTGCCGTGCGATCGTACGATACTCGTCAATACGTACTATCTCAAACACTTTCTTCTTCGCTATGTAATTTCACAACTATCATACTGTCCTCGTCCTGTCGATGACTTGAGTAACATTTCCAATAAATAATTGCTGAAGACTTGTCATTCATTATACACAATGATATTTTACACATATATAATATATATATTACATGTGCTTCGGTTTAAGCACTAGAAATCCCGGCAACCACGTGTTGCGTTGTCAGATAAATGTGTTACCTGTCCTACAGGTAAAATACTCACTAGTTTCCTCCCCAAGTTTCACCTCCTCCAACTCCAATCCCTTGTTGACATATCCACCGTTCGCGTCACCATGTCCGCCTTTTGCCATTTTAACATCCACACGCTTTTATATAGTACAAGATGTTATTTTTCACACTTTTTACGGATCATTTATAGTATATTTCCCAATGTTAGAATGCCGTGTTGGTATTGGTCGACGAGGTCACTCCCACTGGAACAGGTATACCTTATCAGGCCAGGTAAAGGGTGTGTACGTATGGTCCGAGGTACTCCCCGATAACGTACACACGGGGCTACAAATATAGACTGATTAGCCTCCCCTTTGCACGGGTTACGTATATGTCACGAACATATCAGCATCATTTGTTGATTTTTAGTAAGACAAACACCTTTAACTGACGACAGCTTAGTTAAGACATATTTTTATTATTTTTTTGTTTGTTTGTTTGTTTGTTTGTTTAAGTTTCTCAATATTCTTTACTGATAGATTTTCGGTATGATGCAGAGCACAGATGACGCTGGCTGATTGAATTTTGCCCTTAATTTACAAAAAAATCTTAAACTATTATGTGAAAAGAGGCCGACCCATTTTATTGTAAAATATGTAATAAAGAGTTTCTGTAAAATCAAATTGATAGCAAATGCCTGACATTTTCTGTACATAATTGCTGTTATGACGTCACAGGAAAGAATTTGGTGAATACTCAACATAAGTTTTCAATCGATTAAAAACAAAACACCAGAATTGCTAGAAGTCCTTGATTCCACCAAGCCTGACATCATACTTGGCACGGAAACCTGGCTTGATGGTAACATTGCATCACACGAATTCTTTCCAAAAGAACTGTACACAGTGTACAGAAATGACCGAACACCAGATAGCAATGGTCAGAGCTACGGGGGTGTACTGATTGCGGGGAGCAGTCAGAGCCACGGGGGTGTACTTATTGCGGTGAGCAGTCAGAGCCACGGGGGTGTACTGATTGCGGTGAGTCTTATCAGTTCAACAGCATCGAACTCCCAGAATTAAAAACTGACAATTGTGAAATTGTATGGGCTGAAATTGATATTTCCGGGTCCAAAAAACTAACCATTGGCTGTTATTACAGACCTCCCTCAAGTAAAGGTCAATCTTTAGAACAATCAAAACTGTCGCTTTCCAGTATGAAGAAATACTCAAACTCCTTGAAATGTCTCGGCGGAGATTTTAACCTCGGTCACATTGACTGGGAAAATTACTCTATCATCCAGGAAGGCCCGATCCCATACTACATAACACCCTACTAGATCTCCTAACCAATAATCCATCCAGTGTTAACAAAGTTAGCACTCTTCCTCCAATCGGTCATGCAGACCATGCCATGGTATTTCTTAGAACTTAACATCTGGTTAAGACGGGTTAGAAATACCCGAAGAAAGATCCTCAAGTACAGCAAGGCCAATTGGGACCAAATAAAGCTAGATCTCGATTCAATTTTTGAAACAATGAATGAGACAATGATAGGATCATCCTGTAACGACCTGTGGGATTATTTTAAAACACACCTCACATCCTCTACAGACACTAATATCCCCAGTAAGATGCTCACCTACAAACACAAACTTCCATGGGTCAGAAATTCATTAAGTAGGCTCATAAAAAAAAAGAAAAACAAGCTCTACAAAAAAAGAAAAACTTGCCCACAAAAGTACAAATAAATTAAATAAACTATACAAAGGGAGATTAGAAAATCAAATTGGAACTATATTGAAAAAAAAATATGTGACCTCCCAATAGACGAACCTTACCAACCTGGAACCTCAAAAGCCAGCCCCAAAAAATTCTACTCCTACATAAAAAGTATGAGGTCTGAAGCATGAGGGCCTATTCATATACTAAACCGTCACCTTCAGTCAGTATTTACCACAGAAGCTGACGCACCCATTCCTGATAAAAGCTTAAGCCATCATCCCATCATGCCAAATTCTAAGCTCCTACACAGTCTTTATCCTCACAAGGCCAGTGGGCCAGATAATATCAGCGGCCTTATACTGAAAGAGCTAAGAGAACATATTGCTCCAATCCTTTCGATCATATTCACCAAATCTTTTAAAACCGGAGAAACACCACTCGTTTGGAACTTGGCAAATGTGGTACCAGCATATAAAAAAGGTGAAAAGTACAATCCGGGAAATTATCGACCCATATCCCTCACCGTGCATATGCTGAAAGATCATGGAACATATGATAACCAGTAATGTAATGCAACACCTTGAATCAAATAACATCCTCGACGATCTACAGCATGGATTCCGCAAATCACGATCATGCGAATCCCAACTAGTTACACTTTGTCTATGAACTGGCAGATAACAAAAACAAAAACAAACAAATTGACCTTATTATAATGGACTTTGCGAAGGCGTTCGATAAAGTGCCACATCGACGCCTTCTATACCAACTAAAATATTATGGCATCCAGTCTAACACCCTTAACTGGATTTCCGCATTCCTAAGTAACCGTTCCCAGTCAGTAGTGATAGATGGTGTCTCTTCCGATACAGTCCCAGTTACAACAGAGGTCCCAGTTACAACAGAGCTCCCACAGGGCAAGGTCCTCGGACCTGTCCTATTCCCTGTTTATATAAACGATCTTCCCGAATATTTTCACTACAGTAAACTCCGGCTATTCGCTGACGATAGCATTATCTATCGCGAAGTCTCATCTACTGCAGACTGCGATAAACTGCAATTAGACATTGAAGCTGCTGCCAGATGGGAAGCAGAATGGCTAACGGCTTTCCACCCCGGTAAATATACCTCACTATCAGTCACTCACAAGAGAAGCCTATCTAATATAATTATATCCTTCATGACCATGTATTGGAATCTGTCCCAGCTACCAAGTATTAAAGTGGAACACCCACTGTGACAACGTAACATCTAATGGTAGCAAGGCCCTTGGTTTTCTTAACAGAAATCTTAAGATTTCAAACACGAATATCAAGGCCAAAGCTCGCCAGTCACTTGTGCGACCCAAACTTGAGTATGGTACTTGCGTATGGGACCCCAATACACAATGAAATACAAACAAAATTGAAACGGTTCAACGACGCGCAGCTAGATACGTATGCAATAACTTCTATAATACCAGCAGTGTATCAGGAATGTTAGAAAATATCCATTGGCCACTCCTAGCTGAACCAGAGACGTATAATACATACGTCTCTGGCTGAACGTCGTCTAAAAGCACGACTTGTAGTATTCCATAAAATTGTTCATTGTATCATTGCTGTTCCTACAACTGCTATCCTCTTTTCTATTGACAGTAGAACCAGAAAATCAAATGATCAAAACCTCAGACATATATCCACAATAAACGACACCATTAAATGGTCCTTCTTTCCGCAGCCATTGTAGACAGTGCTACTGTAGATCAGCTGACTCCAGCTGTACTCGCACTTCTCCTACACTAAATACTACTTATGTATATATTTTTATGTTAAATCCAAAATAACACAAAAAAATTAAATTCTTTTAACTACACGCACTCCAGGTAATCTTCTATGCCAAGAAGATCTAGTAAAACTATGAAGAAGAAGAAGAATTCTTTCTCGTAATTTGCCGGTAGCGTTTAGCCTAAGCAGAGACGTATATATTACAGAGATTGGCAACTCACGCAGATCTCGCAAAAACACGCATGATCATATTGTTCAGGCAGTGAAATAAGATACTTGCGAGACTTGGGTTTTGGCTGCGCAATCACACTGAACCGGGTCTATGAGTGTTAGTCTGGTCAATGTGTTACCTGTGATAATTCGATCGTGTATTCGTTAGTTCGTGTCAACATGTCACATATCCTAGACATACATTACTCATATTAGAAGCTGGTTAGAAATATTATGTAATATCTGAATACGTTTTTGAAATTGAATAATGAACGAGAAAGGAGTGCCGGTCATGAAAGGAATTAACCCTCGCACATCACAGCGGCCATTTCAACTTGTTTATTCTTAAAAAAAAGTGAAATTTTCAGAGCTCAATTATCAAACTTTGCAAAAGCTTGCTAGACAAATTATGTTTGAATAAATATCTGAAGATGTTTTTGAAATATTAGAAATATGTACGTCTCCGGCCTAAGCTTATAGAGAGTTCAGGATACTGTTTTAAAGTAAGTGTTGATTTTTTCTTAAGTTGTAAAAGATATAGAGACTTTTTCAGTTAAGACGTTGGTGTTTTTTTGTGGTTCCAAAAGTACTTTGGTACTGAATGTAACCACCGCCACCGCCGCCGAAATATATCCGCACATACATACAACAGAAAATAAATATGAAGAGACACGCAAATATTCGGAATAAAGTCTATACAAAGAAGACACGTTGTCACCTAACCACTCTTGGCATCGTTTTGGAGCTGTTAGAATACATATATAGACTAATTTAGTCTCGCCATAGGTTTCCGTGCGTTACATATTTCAGCGACGCCATTTTATCAAGCTGATTCTCGTTACTACGAGTTTTACTTAATACACCTTTTATCTTGCTCAAATTGAACCCATACCTGAAAGAAGTATGATCAGGAATTAACGAAGGAATAGAAAGTTAGTACCTTTTATCGAAATAGGGTAAAACAAATTGGAGGGAAGGGGGGAGGGGGATTTACCGTAAATAAGGCCAGCCATAAACAGTGTCGTAGAATATCGACAGTGCTAACATGGGCACATGGAAAATGAAATAAATCACTTGGTCGTCGAACTAACGGAAAATAAAAACACCATAGAACCATGACAAGATGTCAATGTGGTAGTATTTTTTAGTTACATGTGGGGAATTTTTAACTGAAATAGGGGGAAATAAAGCCAAAATCTGATAGGGTAATTGGCTCATATATCCATGATTTGTTTCATTCCTGACCCTCATTTTTGTTGTTGTCTGTCAACCGTACGAGGGGTATCGGATAAGAATGAGTTTATGACATCCTTGCCATTTTTTCCACTGCCGAAGGAGACATTCTTAAATGTCGGTAAAATCTGTCTGCAAACAAACAAAATCTGATTTTGCCGTTAACTAACAATTTTCATCCATTTTAAACGGAAAAGGAATGAAAAACCCCCCCAACAATATACCATCAAACAAAGCCGATATTAGACTACACAAAAACAGCGTAAGATTCTATATAAATAAATGAAATATTATAAATATATAATTATATTAATTAGATCAAATTGACATATTGAAAAAAAAACAAAAAAACCCGTGCAATTTAGAAAAAAGTTGTTTTGTTATTGACGACAAAAATAACCAGCGAAGCATTAAATTGTTAGTATGGCCACAATGAAGAATTTCTTTTTAATGTATTCAAGTTGTCTTTCTTTGAACATTGAATCAAATTCGAGGCACAGGACATATAACGGCTACTTGCAGGTGAAATATAAAACAAAAACAGTTTGATGTTGCCAGATTTTTGTTTCCATTAGTAGAGTGTACAGTGTCTAGATGACAGTCATCAGTTATTTCAAGTTTTCTACCGATATGACTACAAAATTGCGGTTGCTTTGCGGATGTATGCAGTTTTTTTCGGTATGTACACAGAGGCGGATCCGCCACTGGTACATGATAACCCCCGAAATAATCATAGTTTTTCCTTAATCAACCAATTATACATAGGAAATGCCACACATGTGATCATGTGACATCTCATCATTGCACACACTTGCACTGTACGTATGTATTTATTACGCGGGCTCTAGCTAGCCGAACAGAAATATATCCATTCGCGGAATAAACAAGTACAATCTGAATGTCATATGAACACATAATCGTAAGTTTGTCATTACTTTTATTACAAACCTACACTTGTTCTGTAACATTACCGTAATTTACCCTGTATTTATGTCCAATTTGCTTCTCGAAAACTTGGACAATATGGCGAAAAGGAAGCAACATGTGCCTTGCACTCGACCTGAAATTCCCTTAAAAATAGATCCCGCGAAATTTGTCATTTTAGCAAAGCTGCGAAAATTAGGGGCCAAACAGAAACCCCTTTTCAATAAAATAGCAAAGAGAATACAAATGTACCAACAAAAACGTAATTCAGACTACAAAACGATAAAATATGAAAAATAATAATGATATACAGTGAAACCCTTGAAAATTACAGTGAGAATAGATCCAGATCTTCCACAAAGATTTATAAAGCGTCTTTGCTTCAGTAACGACACCCGCCAGGTAAACCTATAGGCCATATTCAAATAATGTCAAGACTTCTCTGCGAAAACAAGGCCCGTATTCATGAAACCGTTCTCGTGCTCAAGCTTAGATTCTGTGCCCAAAACTACTTTCTTGCAACTGGCTTAAAATCACGTCACACGGTCAAAACAGTCAGGTTTTATCATCAAAAACGGTATTCGGCCTTAAATTATATTATTAGGCATGAGCGCAAAATATGAGTTTGAGCATGAGACCGGTTTCATGAATTCGAGCTAGATGTAGTGACAACGAAACAAGGCGACCAATGAGCATATAAAATATATCGGACATTTTCTAATAAGTATGAGGGTTAGACACTAACTGTTTTTGCTTGGTTATTAACTAGTCCTTCGTCAATGTAACTAGTCCAAGATTTGAAACATCTCGATCTACAGCACGAAACATCAAAAGTACTTGACTCTAGGGGACTTAAAATAACTACTGCCATAAAAATATGTTGACGTTTTAGGAAAATTTTGACAATTATAATCTGATTATGAGGGCAACCATAGAGCTTGTCCATATAGCCTCATCAACCTGCATCTTTGGAAATCCTGTGCTAATTTTCTATTATTTCTTACCATTTTATTTTTACGTTTTACGGTCACGTGGTTCTGCAAGTTGGAAATATTTCAGTTTTCAGTAAATCCACGTTTCAAATGGCCATCGTTAAACATAAAGGTTTGCAGGTTGTGTCCAGTAGCGCCTTCCACAGCAAATTAGCATCATTACATCCAGGCGTCGTAGAGCACGGTCCATGCGCCAGCATATTAGATAATCCAAATCTGGAAGTTGATCTTGCCACCGCTTTCCACTGTCCAGAATGGCCAGATATTGCACGTGACTGGATCACCAGAAGAAGACCCCATGGATGGCCGACAGCTGCAATGATCGACAGTATCAACAATCACTCAACCATCTTCAATTCAAGGTGTATACTCTCCTGATACTATTCCTGAAGCAGGTTATCAATAAACACGAAGAAGTGCGAGACCTCATTTCATCTTACTTTTTGAAGACAGTAGTTTTCTTCTTTGCAGAGAATACATTAAGGCAACTGTGGTCAAACGGTGCCCTCCTGTTCATCAACTACCAAAATTGCTTGAAAATGTTGACTCAGTGGGTTCGCGAAGGCCACTGCCCAAACTACTTCGTCCCCAAGAACAACATGTTTCTTGGAGGCGTATTTGGAAAAGGTCAAGAAAACCTTGCGAATATTCTTGACAGCTATTGAAGGATTGGAATGAAGATGTTAAAGAAATTTGAATATTTCGAGAATCTGAACACAACCCCTTCCATGAAAGACTTGGTGGAATTGGAACTAGTCTTGATGAACGCCAAAGAAGCGGAATTCAGAAAGGACATGATCGCATTCATGTCGAACACGCTAATGTATCCGGTGAGCAGAGAAAACGGACTCAAATCAGTTAGACGTGCATTACAATTCTTTGGCGACTCGGAAAAGTTCGAAGATGAAAATAGTCGTCGGATTCTTCTGCTGAACACACTGCTTGGTACGCTTCCATTACTCCCTGACCAAGAAAGAAAGGTTAATTCTAATGACGAAGACACAGAGGAATCGAAATCAAACGAAACCAAAACAACACTCGACCAAATGGAGGCAAATACAAATTTAAGACAAGAGCTCGAAAGTAATTCTTCAAGCAGTTTGTCAAATTTTGGTGACCATAATACAACTCAGCAAATCAGATGTGATAAATATATGGCCAGTAGACCATCAGGATGTGCAACGGCGACCACGGGTCTTTATACACGGAAACCAACCAAGAAAGAACGGTACAGGGAGTTGCGCCGATGTAAATATTCTCTAGCGCACTGTACACAGATAGACGTCAGCAGAGGATGGTTGACAATCGCAACATTTCTCTACATGCTTGGAAGCTATAACAGCGCCATAAAGATTCTGCAGCTGGTAAAAGTGTCCTACTGTCACTTCACCATCTTTAATAGTTCGTCTGGAGGTATCGTACCCAATCAAGATAGGGACAACGCATACAAAAAGAACATTTCATTTCCATGGCATAACGACTGCTGCCCCATTTCCTTACATCTTTATCATCGGCACCGTATGCGTATGTCCTGAAGAGCTACAATGTCTGATAGAAGACATGTTGGCTGATTTGCAAATACCGCCATAACCATATGCAGCATTTTTAACATTCCTATACTACTATTATCTCAGAAAACACAACGGGCAGGGGAGCGCACTTACATCCAGTTGTCTACAACCTCGTGGGACTTTGCCTTGAACTGAACGGGGATACGTCGGAAGCTATTGACCAGTACATAGAATCTCTGAGGAGGAGGAGACCAACGTATAACGGAACAAATAAACGGCTAAATGATCTTGGGATCGAAATAATATATCAAGGATCGTTACAGACAATAATGCAACGTGCCGCACTGTTTGCAATACTACTATTGTTATACAAGTATTTCGGTTTCATAGTGGTAATTGTTTAATGCTAGCAAGTCGGCGATAAGAATAACACTGATGTTGATGTCGGTATCTGTGACGCTTGGCAAGATCAAGGTTTATAGAAGGGTAAATAACCACTTTTTTGTAGGCAAAGTATGTTTATCTAAAAGCTTCGTTTTTAGAAATACACGCGTGTTATCTGAGACGTCTGATGAACACATGTGTAATATAAATATTGCCAATTTATGAAATACCTGGTGAATCTTATTGTAGTGATACAGCCTGTTTTTCGACTGTGTAATAATGTTCCGTGTTTCACACGGTGATAATTAACAAGATGTTGTATTACCCCAGTGACCAGAATTTCTTTTCGGCTTGAATTCATCGGTGTTATCCATTGATCAAAACGACGGAATGCAAAAAACAGGATGAGTAGCGAACATTTCAACGTCATTTTACGCTATGGTTACTTGACATCGTTATTCTGTTCTGAAGTATTCGGGCGGCAAATTAAACATTAAAAGCCGATGAGTTCCTGCCAAAAAAGGATGGATAATACAACATCACAGGGAATAATGAACACTGTGACAAAGTTCGTCAGTTTATTCTCAGGGATTGTGTTCGAAATAGCTATATTGGTGTTAAATAAGGTTCAACAAGCCCCCTAAATGATGGTCTTGTCAGCCAAAATTTCAACCCCGTGATAAGTAATATTAACAGGCCTTAATGAATCATCGGGATCTGGAAAGTAATATCTACAGGCCCTAATGTAACATCGGGATTTGGAAAGTGATATCTACAGGCCCTAATGTAACATCGGGATCTGGAAAGTAATATCTACAGGCCCTTATGTAACATCGGTATTTGGAAAGCAATATCTACATGCCCTAATACAACATCGGGATTTGGAAAATAATATCTACAGGCCCTAATGTAACATCGGGATTTAGAAGTGGATTTTGGATATATGGAAGATGCACTTTGCTTGTTAAAACGAACCATATTTAACGAAGTCAGTAATAAGACATTTTATGACTGATGTCTTCACAAAAACATTTCGCTGGACTTATAACTTATCAATCTTGTTTGCAACCTAACTGAATGATACGAAATGACATGTTTTTAAGTTATTTTTATATACCAAGGTCATGCCAGGTTTTATATACCAAGGTCATGCGAGGTTTATATACCAAGGTCATGCCAGGTTTTATTTCTCTTTTAATGGCTGAGGAGAAGCATACCGACCACAGATCAAGATTGATGTGGTCATGCAAACCACTTTAATCAAAGCAAAAATCCCAATTAATGTATTTTAACATATTGTAATTGTTAATATATTCTCTAAACAAGAAAACGAAGGCTAATGTGACTAAGATTGATAAGTGAACTTTACAAGATATGACATTTCTTTACATTCTGTTGCGTTATAAATGAAATATACATGTTATAATTATTGTAAATTAAAAGTGCATAGAGCTAAAACGACTCCTTGGTTAACACCTTATCATACATTTAATTATAATACTTGTGGTGTCTCACAGCCACTAGCATCATGGTTTAAAGCTGGTATGTCTGTCGACAGCGAGTAAAAGTGAATTTAACTACGCATGAAATGATTTTTATATAACATGTCATTACGTAGCAATCGATTGGGTCGCAAAGGTATTTGACATGTTATAATGCCGGTGACCTATTTAAATGAAGAAATCGGCCTTAATGTTTGATTGCGGATGAATTAAACATCGCTGTGTATAATTAAAATAACTAATGTACAAGTTTTATGCATCCAAATTACATACATGTATCTGAATTCCGATATTTAATTTGATCTTTAAATATTAAATCATCCTTTAGGGGCTTGTTGAATCTGAACTAGCGGAAACAACCAGACAGGTAAGAAAATGACACGACAACAGTGATTGGAAACAAATTGAGGTAAATACTTCAGATGTTTGCAGTAAAAGGACGAAAAGGTTCAGTATTGGGGAATAATGCGATGTAATAATTTGGTCAAATCATTATTTATAGTTAGCGTACTAATTAGGACTGTGTATTATATGATAGTGACCCAGTATAAGAGTTGCCACAAACTACACAGGCGTGTTATTTTGTTAATGGATGTTCCAAAAATAAACCAAGTGTTTGTTTCTTTATAGTAACTCTGCTTTTGTCCTGATTTTCTTTTCCCGGTGTCACATGGCTGACTAAAACGGTCATTATTGATATTTTGAGTCTGTACTGGCCTTGTTATTGGTCCCCGACCTACTATATTGCCCTTCGCTTCAGGCCAATGTAGCTAGCATACCTTGTACCATTAGCTAGGCCAATACAGAAATAATCAAACAAATATAATGTACTGTAGTGCTCAAGATGTAATACCATCAAATAGCTATACCAATTTCTTGCATCGAGACACCCGCTGGTAAATACAATGTAGAGACACCCGCTGGTAAATACAATGTAGAGACACCCGCTGGTAAATACAATGTAGTTATACGATTTAATTAATTCTAGTTTGCATATGGCAACGTTGAAGTCAAGGAACGAAAGAAAAACCCCACACAAGATATACCATCTGATCAATAGTTTATTGTTTCGAATAGTTGCACAGGATAACAACTAGCAGCTGTTGGTTTTATTAATAGTTAATGCTTTTAATCAATCGATAAATGATATACGTAATCATTATAACAAATACAGCTATGTAATTTTACAATAAACACGCTTACAAAAATAGAGTAAGTTATTTCAGAAAAACGTACTTTCGTTTTTAAACGCGATCAAAACGGTTGGACCATTTTGTGAATTCGTTATTAAATATGGACGGGCCTAGTGATTAAATGTTGTTTTTGATAGTATAGATCTTGGTCTTGGTCTGCATTTGTATTTGTAAGTCCGTCAAGTTTTACTTCTGAAGTGTTACATTTCAAACCGAACTATCCCGCTGTCTCTGATCTCGTAGTTTACAATGCGGAAATGAAAGTGCGCAAGTCTAAAACAAATCAGTATAATGGAGCATACGCATAGTTGATTCTGTAAATGAAAACACACACAAACAGATTATATCGAACATGTGACACATTGATTCATTAAAGCCAAATATGACACCTGACAACTCCTCAACTCGATGTAATCAACAGCAATTATCGTTTTGTTCTTAAATCTCTCGATCGACTTTCAAAGCCATACTGGCTCCTGTAAAAACATGAACCCGTAAAGCTGTCCTAGGTTGTAACTGTGGAACTCTTTTATGCATGACCACGCGTTGTGACCAATTTTCCGGTTTGCACTGTCGTCTGTTTAGGCATAGACCTAGATTAACGGGACCGCCGACTCCATGACGTCACACTCTATAATCAACCAAGGAGCTTCCCGATGTTCGCAGCGCCCCCACCGGGTGGTATAGGAAGCAACTTCCGGTTTGCTCCAGGGGTAAAACAATGGGTGGCAAACACTGTTGTGTGGTCGATTGCACCAACTCCAGTAAGAAAACAGGACAGGGTATTAATTACTTTGGCTTTCCCAAAGATGCGGAATGGCGGTCAACATTGATAGCAGCCTTAAAACGGTGTGATTCGGGGTTTAACCCTGACAGCATGCACATTTGTTCGGCCCATTTTGAGCCAAGTTGCCTTCTATTACATGATTGAAAAAGTCTAGGTTTGATATCAAAATATGATTTGTTTAATTGTTGATGAATAACTTAGGATTATAAAAATACAATGATTGTCTTTTTCTTTTAATATTGTATACATTTACAATATTTAAATAATGTCACTGAATAATATTCTTTA
>NW_018406963.1:32617-39079 GCF_002113885.1 Mizuhopecten yessoensis | reverse complement strand
TATTGAAACCAATATTTTACTTCGAGGTATCCGAGTTTTTCGACTATATATAGACAACAAACTAAGAGGTATGTATCGCTCACCTGGATATTCAATCAATCATGGCAAATACTTTCATTAAAAATATCACAATTTGGGATCTGCCTTACAGTGACAGGGGGACCATACTCTCCTTTTATATGTAAATTATTTCTTGGCCCCAAGGATGTGCATGGGTATTGTCCTTTTGACCAGGTGAGCTAACGAACCATGATTTTAACACAAGTCATTACATATAAACATCTTTCATTTAAGGTGTCAACTGGACGGAATATTCCTGTTTTACAATTGATTAACCACACTTTTAAATACAAACAAATATTCTCAAATGTAACCAAAAATTATGTACATATCACCTTCGAGGCCTTTTTGATAAATTAAATTAGACAAAATATAAATAATAGCATATGTATAGAAATAAACATATCAAACCAAACATTTATATAAACATATCAAACCAAACATTTATATCCAATGACACACATATGTACCCATGTATACTGACATCAATATGCAGTATTGCTTATGCTGCGTATATAAATTATTTTGACAAGAATGAATCGTGGTCATAGCAAAATTTGTAAAACTGAGGATCAATTAGTTTAATACTATTGTCAACCTAATTTGAGCCAAGGTTTTTTGAGGGAGTGTTTTTTAATTTTTTTACCAAATGTGTACAATGTCTTAATAAATGTTTATTGTTTATACAAACTTAAAAAGAACTTTCAACTTTTTTTCTCCATTTTTCTTTCATTTTGAAACACTTCATAACCTTCATTGTTTATTTGTTCAAGTTTCTTGTTACTCAACAAATGTTTGTTTTATTTATAGCTGCAAAAATATTGAATAAACATTTATAAGAACTGGGCAGTAATTAGCTTGAACAAGGTACATGTATTGAATTATATTAGTTACTGTATGTTACCAGTAATAAGCCCATGTCCAGTTATAAGCCCCCCGCCCCCTCTTTCTTGACTGTTTTAGTACTGAATAGCTAGTTTATTCATCTCACAATATATAAGAGATCAATAAAAATCACAAATTAGATATTAAAGGGACAGTTTCTTGAAATGAAAAATGAAAAATTCATCAACAGTATACAGCAGCACTACATATTAATGATGGCACTTAAATAAAAACTTCCATTGCACATACCCATAAATCACTTTTACACAAGTGCTGCACTAAACTTTAATAGCAGTACAATTCCATTGCACATACCTATATATCACTTTTACACAATTTCTGCCCTAGGCTTCAACACGTAATACAGTAAAACCTTGATATAATGCACCTGGTTTAATTAGTTCACATTTTTTTGCCAAAGATACTTTTTTTCCATTTTTCATTATGATTCCTTCATACACTCCCTCAGTACTTCGCCAAACTCAATTAATAACAATTGTTTTTCTTTAGAAAAGTTGGCAATGTCTGTATCAATATATGAAAAGGTGGCACATTCCAGGGTATAACAAGGTTTTACTATAAAATGAAAACATTTTCACTGATGAATGATCTAAACCATGATTTTTGAACTTCAACATCTGATAATGAGCTTGCCCATTGGGTGGAAATAATGGAAGTACATCAGGAAACTTTCACCTAGTCAAATATATTTGCCCTTTACTTGTAATACCTGTATTTGCCCTCATTACGGAGAGTGGAAAGGGCAAAAGTTCAACAAAAAGAAACAATTTCCTAACTTTTTCAAGGTTTATCATATCAAATACACTTAAGCTATAAAAATTTTATAAAATTATTTAAAAGAAGATTGTCAAATTGCATTATTTTGATTTCTTGTCTTTGAAATCAATTGAATTTTTTTTAAAGAGTTTACATGATAACTACCAAAAAATAAAAGTTTATATTAAATTATACACAAGCATTTAATAAAAATCTATAAAGCTGCTACCAATATTAACAGAAATGATAAACAAATAATCATTCATCACACAAATAATCTGAAATATACATAAACTGTCAACATATATCTAAACATATATCTTGCGACATCTGCTAGGAAAGACTACTTAAGATTATTGAGTTAGAGAAAGCAGCTTCCATGTAAAACAAAATAAAGTTATCATATTGTGCCAATATATACATAGATATTTCTCTAAACAAGAGTCCCAGAGGGCCTGTATTGCTCACCTGGATAATAAAGCAACCATTTTTTATTACATAAAATTCCTCCAATGGTACAGAAGAAGAAAGATTTTAAAGATTTAAACCTCTAATTTCCCTATTGGGCCCCACAACTTTCAGCCCCCAGGGGGTCCAAACCAACTGTTTATAGAAAATTAAGTCCCCTTGGCCAAAGGATGCTCCAGACCAGATTATGATAAAATCCTTTATCCCTACGGTAGAAGAAGGATTTTAAAGCTTTTACCTCTATTTCCCCAATTCGGCCCTGCAACTCTGCCCCCAGGGGGGCCAAACCCGCCACTTAAACAAAATTGAATCCACTTGGTCTAAGAATGCTCCAGACCAAATTAGGATAAAATCCCTTAATCCCTACGGTAGAAGAAGGATGCCCCACCTCTATGCCCCCAATGGGGCCATACCCACCGTTTATACAAAATTAAGTCCCCTTGGCCCAAGGATGCTCCAGACCAAATTCGGATGAAATCCCTTAATTCCTATAGTAGAAGAAGGATTTTAATGGTTTTACCTCTATTTCCCCTATTCGGCCCCACCCCTCTGCTCCAAGGGGGGTCACACCCTCCATTTATACACAATTGAGTCCCCTTGGCTCAAGGATGCTTCAAACAAAATTGGGATGAAATCCCTTAATCCCTACAGTAGAAGAAGGATTTTAAAGGTTTACCTCTATTTCCTCTAAACGGACCCACCCCTCTGCCCGTAGGAGGGCCACATTCACCGTTTATACAACATTGAGTCCCCTTGGCCCAAGAATGCTTCAGATTAAATTAGGATAAAATCCCTTAATCATNATACACAATTGAGTCCCCTTGGCTCAAGGATGCTTCAAACAAAATTGGGATGAAATCCCTTAATCCCTACAGTAGAAGAAGGATTTTAAAGGTTTACCTCTATTTCCACTAAACGGACCCACCCCTCTGCCCGTAGGAGGGCCACATTCACCATTTATACAACATTGAGTCCCCTTGGCCCAAGAATGCTTCAGATTAAATTAGGATAAAAACCCTTAATCATTACAGAAGAAGAAGGATTTTAAAGGTTTTATCTCTATTTCCCCTATTCGGCCCCACCCCGCCACATCCACCATTTATACAAAATTGAGTCCCCTTGGCCTAAGGATGCTCCAGACCAAATTTAGTCCAAATACACTGGGCTGTTCAGGACAAGTAGTACTTTAAAGGAAAAGTTGACGGACAGACGACGAACGCTGCGTCATTTAATAAATAGCTGCCAATTAAAGGATTAAAGTTCATTTCAAAAAATATATATACAACATTTGTATAGCGCTCTACATAATTTGGAAAATTAAGGCACTTTTCAGCATATGAGTAATAGCGTTTGATAGTGGAGCCTTGTTAATCTACCCAACTTCATTCCCAAACATATAGTGTCTGCAGTAATGGGAAAATGTGGATACCAAAGGGAAGTTTGATATTTTCCCATCATTTCTCCTCTCTTATTTGTTGAATTAATAGTCTTGTCAACAGTAATTGCATCTTTTGGTATAAAACTTTGATTATAATTTCATACTGCTGGGCTTTCAAAATGAGGTCATTGTTTACTTCATGAGAAGTAATGATAACAAACTTGAAATGTCAAAATCACAGATGGCTGCCTGGCAGCCATCTCTGGTGTGTTTTTTTTTTACCAGTCTCAAAATGAAATGCGCACAAATATGAACTAAGGGGAACCTACATCTTAAACTTGAGGAAGATATTTCAAACACTTCTTGAGGAATATCAATAACAATTTGAACTGTTTCAATGTCCAAGATGGCTGTCTCACAACCATCTTGATTTTCCAATCAGTCTTAAAATGAAAGATGTACAACTGGACAATGGGAAAGCTTTTTGTTTAAAATCTAATAATCTTTCCTTGTTTTAGGATGGATGGACAATGTTCCATGGAAATGTACCAAGGACAAAGGGCAATTTGATCAGCACCACTATCTGGTGACTGTTGACTTAAAATGGAAACGGGTTCTCAAAACACTGACTGGGCAGTTGGACAACCCAATCTGTGGTGACTAGACTAACAAGGCTCAAATCTATTCACACCTAAGGGAATATGCTCCAATCAACAATTACTATACATTATGCTATTTACATAACTTTATACACATTATATTAAAACATCTTCAAATCACTAACAAAGCAAATGTCCCTGTATCAGTAATATCACAGCCAGTAATCATGGGACAATATAATGAGAATAAAACCAACGTAAATTTGATGCAAAACCAGTGAGATTTGGCAAATAAAATGGTTTATATGTATCAACATATGTAAACAGCTTTTCCATAATTAACCATATGTGCCAGGTGGGAGGCACTTTCTTAGAGGTTGCACCAACAATCGAATATCAAGCTGAATTAAAATTTAAAAAAAGGCATGGAGATTCGGGTTAAACACAACTTCTCCCATACAAAGGTTGACTGGAAAGCTATGCACTAGGAGTCACTGGATCATTGATTTATGGCACATTAAGTAAATTATCATTTTACAACCTTGTAATTGTTTTAAATTTGATTATTTGAAAATACAGAGAAAACAAAAAAATATGAGAGTCGAATTTTGGAACTTTACAGTGCAAAGCATTCACTTTATCAATGTTAATTACCAATGTATGCAGAGACATTTTAAGAAAAAAGGGTATCAACAAGTTAAACTATATTATTGCCGTTGTTACTTGTTTAAGTTTACTTCCTAAGAAATATTCCATAAAAATCACATTTTGTCATTCATTTTACAAAATAGTAGTACATTCTGTAGTTTGAAATTTGAATGTTTGAATATAGAACTAAGAAAACAAGAAAAATGCATTGAAATAATTTTTGTAATTCATGGGTTGCAAAACACATGAATAACTTGACAGGGGAAGTTACTCTAAATCAGAAAAACTCCTTTTGGTTGCTTCATCTTCTTTATAGAAGGGAGATTACTCCAAGTAAGAAATAAAACTCTGAGTGGAACTCTTCTCTGTGATTATAACTTAAGCAGTGGTACCCTTTTCATTAAATCATTTTTGTATGGCATATATCAGTGTTTTTTAATTGGAGTATATGAATGTTAAGTTTAGAAAGAAAGAAAAAATGTCTTTTTTTGGGGGTTAATAGGTCATAATATCAATAAATCTCACTTCACTGAAGTCCTCACCATAACAAGAACAGCTGTTTAAAGCATATGTAAATGACCCATTATGGTTTGCAGATTAAAAGACATGTTTAGTTAACTTTATCAATTTGATCTGAACTTGTTTTCTTCCTTTTCCTGTAGCTTTCGTTCAAGAACACTTATTCTTGTATTCTTTTCCTTCATATCCACTTCCAGTCTCACCCGTTTCCATTTCTCTGCTTCCTTTTCCCTTTTCTCTGCTTCTTTTTCCATCTCCAGTCTCACCCTTTTTCTTTTCTCTGCTTCCTTTTCCCTTTTCTCTGCTTCTTTTTCCATCTCCAGTCTCACCCTTTTTCTTTTCTCTGCTTCCTTTTCCCTTTTCTCTGCTTCTTTTTCCATCTCCAGTCTCACCCTTTTTCTTTTCTCTGCTTCCTTTTCCCTTTTCTCTGCTTCTTTTTCCATCTCCAGTCTCACCCTTTTTCTTTTCTCTGCTTCCTTTTCCCTTTTCTCTGCTTCTTTTTCCATCTCCAGTCTCACCCTTTTTCTTTTCTCTGCTTCCTTTTCCCTTTTCTCTGCTTCTTTTTCCATCTCCAGTGTCACCCTTTTCCTTTTCTCTGCTTCCTTTTCCTCCTGCAATTTCACTGAAATTGGAACAATTTTCAAAAGGTTACAAATATTTTTGAGTAACTGTACATATTATTTAGTAACTGATAAAAATGTTTTTATATATGGGTGGCAGCTCATCTACATGTGCCCAGAGCTTCAACAGTTTTCATACGCTTTCCCTTCCCACCATAAGTTTAGCCATTACAATTCTTATCTTTACACCTGAATATCTTTATATGAACTTCAGCAATGTTAAACTGACATCATTTGGAAATAATTTAAAACATGAAATATGTGTGAAAGATTCATTCTTGAAATTAATTAAACTTATAAAAATTCTTGGATTTATATTAATAAGAATTTTAGAAAACTGAGGTTCAAGTGAAATAAAAATACCATTTAGAAAATAACAATGTAATGACTGTAAAACAGAAAATGTTCGCCCTGTTTAGTTCTTCAACAAGAGTGTAAACTCCAGACAGGGAATATTTTTTCCATAAAATACCTCAGAAAATTAAGAGGGCAATAATATTTTGAAAGG
>NW_018406963.1:26121-32609 GCF_002113885.1 Mizuhopecten yessoensis | reverse complement strand
GGGGGGGGGGGGGGGGGGGGGGGGGGGAAAGAGAAATCTTTTGGGCAAAGAGGTGGGATCATATAGTGGAAATACAGTTACATATTTCAGATACTACTCCATTTGGATAGGTGGGAAAAATTTAACCTTATTTTGTCTGGAATACTCTTGAGCAAAATGGAGATTGTTACTCCTCAAGAACCAGAGGTATTGGGCCTAAAATTGGAATTTAGAGCTTTTGCCTTGAATTTATACTTTCTGAGGCCAATCCTGGTCGCATATGTGTATCAAAATCTTCATTCTCAACAATTGTATAAGTCGTTAAAGGGTGAGGATCTCAAATGATTCCATGTCATGACCCAGGGACTAAGTCCCTTCGGGCGGGAGCAGACCTTTAGATCAATAATTCTGGTAGCATGATTCCATACAAATGTTAATGCTCAGCAATGGTATGTATGGTTCTGGGGTTGGGATCGCAGCAGTTTCAAAGTTATGACCCAGGGAATTAGTCTTCAAGGGTGGGGTGATACTCCAGTGCCATCCCTCACAATAAATGTTGATGGTTGAAGTCTGAAAGCATTAAATATAAAGGGCCTTAAAGATTTTAATGTCAATAACTGATTGAATTTGCTTTGCTTGATTCTGTTTTACAAACTTCATATTCATATTACTTACTATTTTTCTGGAGGTACTCTCTGATGACTGCTTCAACATCATCAGTTAATCCGTACATCCTTGTCTCAACCATCTCTCTCATCATCTTTTTAACCTCAGGGGTTGCAATAATACGATCAACTGAAAATCAAATAGTTTGGATGAATTTGACACATGAATTCTTGTATAAATATCAACAACAAGAGGCCCAAAGGACCGTAATGAGTGAAACGTAATGCAATGCACCTCTCCAATTATGGAGACTTCTGTACTCAATGCAATGCAGGAGAAGTTACTCAAATATTTCCGATAAAAAGTTCTGATGAGATCACTAATAGTTGTCACACAATGACTGTCCAATACAAAATCTTTTACTTTTTTTATTTTACATAAAATGCTAGTCTGATGTCCGTTTAACATTTAATCATATGGGTCCTTCAGAATAAGTTGTTTGAAGTGTTTGACATGATTGACAACTGTGACCTTGGAAGTAGGCCGAGGAAGTTTTTGCTGTTAAACTTTGTCGGAGTCTATCCAAGGAAGGAACCAGCAACATTTTATGATTCTAGGCCTTTGGTACCTCAGGAGAAGTTTTTTGAAGATTTTGACTTTTCTAAACTCTGTGACCTTAAACGTTGGTCACAATAATTAGCAAACTTTGTAAGGCCCCAACCTGGAAAGCTACCTTCCAGGTATCATGATTTTAACCTTTAGGTTCTTCAGGAGAAGCTGTGCGAAGTTTTTGATATATTTGACGTCCGTGACCTTGAAAGTAGGCCAAGGTCATTTTTGATCTGAAGATTTAATGGGCAGCTGCATTTAAGGAAGCTACCAGCCAAATATCATGAATCTTAGCCAATTGGTTCTTCAAAAGAAGTCGTTTTCACATATATGACCTCTGTGACCTAGGAAGAAGGCCCAGGTTATTTTTGTTCAAAATTTTGTTAGGCTCTGTCAAAGGAAGCTACCAGCCTTATAGTTCGATTCTAGGTTGTTTGGTTCTTCAGAAGAAGTCGTTGGAAGTTTTTGACACATTTGACCCATGTGACCTTGAATACAGGTCAAGGTTATTATGTATTCACAACTTTGTTTCTGCTCCATCCAAAGAAATTACCAGTGTAATGACATGATTCTAGACCTTTTGGTTCTTCAGATGAAGTTGTTTGAAATTTTTGACATATTTGACCTCTGTGACCTTGAAAGTACGCCAAGGTAATTTTTACTCGAAACCTTTGTTGGGCTCTATCTAAATAAGGAAGCTACCAGCTAAAAAACATGACTAAATCTCTTCAGAAGAAGATGTTTATAGAAAAATTGATGAGGGACTCCTGTATCCACTTACATGGACCTGCTCCTCAGCCCCCAGAAGGGTCAGCCCCCTAGAGTAAACTTTTGATTCTCATCATTTAAGGCAGGGGCCGGGAAAAACTTTTAAAAGCACTCGTCCGTCCGGCAAGTGGACTGGTAAAAAGTACTCGTCCGGATGGAAATTCACTTGTCCGAAAATTTTATACTAAAATGTTGTTTAAATAATATGTTAATGAATTGTATCTATTATATAAACAATTAACATGTATTATTGTGTGGTAATGAATGGCATACAATTAAAAGTCACAAAACCTGTTAATATTTGTTTGTTTTAATAGTCCATAATAACATGTGAACACTTCAACACAAATTAATTAGTCTTAAGTAACGCATAAACACAAATAATTAAGTCATTTCAACACAATGACATTCAGTCGTCAGAGCCATCTTCTGAATCATTTGGATAGCCTCGTTTTTTATCCATTATAACAAGTACAGTATCATCGGAACACTTGGACGTTATGCATCAGTTTGTAACGTTATCAATTAAACGCTTGCTTCTTAGGAGCCAGGCATTGCATCGGCGAGTCTTTACAAGTGTAAATTAGAGTTAGACTCGGTATTCACCTATCTTGTCAAAAGTGAAAGCAAATAATGAAAATGCTTCGAAGGGGCTTGGCATTTATTATCACACAGAAAAAAACGATAAGTAAAGTTACTAAAACTGAAATTTCCTTCAAAATTTACCCGTCCAACGGACTAGTTACTGTAAAAAATCACTCGTCCGCCGGCAAAAACTACTCGTCAGAATGAGCGGACGAGTGCTTTTGCCGGCCCCTGTTTAAGGGTAAGATTATTGAATGACAAAGGTTATATTCACCTGTTTGTTTCTGAAGATATGTAATTGGAAGGTTTTGCACTCCGTCACCTCGCAAACTTTTTTCATCATCCCCTATAATGATATTTGATATAACACAATACAGTACATTTCACCTAATATCATGTTGCTTAATGTCACTTTTCGGTTATTATCATGGGTTTTTTTTTATGCACCGTTTTTCCTGCTATATAATGTATGCAATTCAATTCTTTTATTATCACCTGATTTTATGTCGATTTCTCTTAATATCACTTTATTTTGGCCACAGTCACAAAAAAATTACAGGTAAATGGTGGTAATGATTCATGATAAATGCCTCGGCCTAACTGGGTATTTTTTACACCTGGCTGACTGTCAAACAATAGGTTACACCTGGTTGACTGTTAAACAATAGGTTGACTTACATACTTGTTAACATGATCGATATTCACCTGTGGTTGGGGGAGCTAGGACAGTCTAACATCTGTAAACTTTTCTTTAATGCCAAGTGTGATGTATTCTTTCAACTAATTATAACATGTGTACTATCTTCGATTACACACTTGCAGCGAATATCTAAAGAAATTAACCTATGAAAAGATGTTACTAGCGAAAGAACAGTATATATATCAAGATAAAGGTAAATATTTACCAAGTCTCATGTTTACAATGAATTTGATGCAGAATACCAGCCAAACACTTGTATGCCTTCATCACTACTGCAGTAAACAATCATAATTACGATAGTACTGATCATCATTTTGCTACTAACTATATGAAATGTAACTGCATACTGAAATGAAATACTAAAAATGTATTTATTTCTATACTTATTTACTTATATCTATATTTCAACTATCGATCCAGGAGTAGAGCCAACGCCGTTATTGTAGTTTAGGTTCGGTAGGTTCCGTTATCCCTAGCCTGGATACCAACCAGTATGCAGGGCGATTGAAGAATAGGAAAATAAGTGTAGGAGTCAATGGGCTGTTCGGGCGAAACCGGTAGACATACCCAATAAATACTGTTCGGGCGAAACCGGTAGACATACCCAATAAATAAGATTCAACTTATCCTGAGCTTGTTGCGATTGACTCCTACCCTTATATTTCAACTAGAGTTAAGAACAAGGTTAGTTACAAAATATCAATCTTCTTCGTAGAGCCACATCACTTAGGCATTTGACTAAGTTCACTTCCGGTTTTGAGGGCTGAAAAACGTCAGAAAATATGTATTCTGTTATGTCATGTTTCTGTTAATATCATGTTTTTCTCTGACAAATGGGAAGTGATATTAAGAGAAATCTACTGAACTAAGAACTTCATTACCAATGCTCAAATATCCTAGTATACAAAGAAGCCCAATGGCCCTGTATCGATCATAATACATTTAATGCTGCTCAGTCTCAAAGCACATCACCCATTATTGACCTACATGGTAAAACAAACTTTATAACAAGAAAGCTAAATACAGGCTAAATTATTAATAGACATCTCCCTTTTTGCCTGACACGGACCACCGACACCGACACGGACTTCGACGTTTGGGGGATGTCTCAAAATATAAACTAAACAAATGTTGATAATAAATACATACTTGTATGTTCATATACAGGTTTTGATGTTTGCAATCATGGTGTACATGCATGATAGCACAGGGACTTGGCACAAATACTCAATCCATATATGCATGCGTGTATGTGTGATACATATAATATATATACACGTATATGGACCGTGGGTTTGGAATCACTCATTTCAATACCAGATTTCAACAATGACATTCAGTCTTGTTCCGCCCTTCAATCTACTGCAAGGTTGATGATCTTGTTGAAGCATACACATTTGGTATAGAAGCCCTCATAGAGAAACACGCACCTCTGCAAACTAAGGTGATAACTGTGAGACCAAATGCCCCGTGGTATAATGAAAATCTCCGCGTGGAAAAACAGAAATGTAGACAAGCAGAGAGACAGTGGCGACGGACCAAATTAACCGTTCACCAACTGATTTATTGAGAGCAATGTCGGCTAGTTGGTTCACTGCTCTTTCAGTCAAAGAAGGCTTATTATTCGGAAAAAAAAATCGAAGGATATGGCAAGGATAAAAGACAACTTTTTAGACTCACCAAAAACCTAATGGGACAGAAAGGTGAAATTATCCTACAAAGCTGTAATTCTGAAATAGACTTAGCAAGCAAGTTCAGAGATTACTTTCTGAATAAAATCAGCTCAATCAGGAAAAATATTACCGAAGTCAACACCTCTGCTGACATTGACATCTCTGTCATGATGATGTAGTAGAGTCGAGATTTTCTCCTATTTTCACTACAAGTTTGGAACAAGAAGCTGGAATCGTAACAATTGAGGTAAGAAATCATTTCCCCTCGATCGAGCTGTCATCTGTCATTTAAGGATTGGTTGTCATATTTTTGACGTTTATTGGCGTGTAAACTACATCGGGCTTGCGATATATTGAATGGTGCGCATTAGCGCACCATGTTAAATATATCGCAAGCCCGATGTAGTTTACACGCCAATAAACGTCAAAAATATGACAACCAATCCTTTTAAATTCCAAACCAACAATATTAGTTGTGCAATGTTGCGAGTATTGTTAATTGCTGTTTTATACACACCGACTGGGTCAGCGGTAAATTGTTCGGAACAGCCGGGTAGTTTCGCATTCCACAGTCGTTGTCAAAGGCAACCAGGCCGACAAAAACAATAAACAAGAAAGTTCCACAGTAAACCATCAATTTAATAATTGATTTTTTTTTTATTTAAATGCATATATGTCAATTACCAATTTGTATACTAACATGTGACCATTTTAATATATGTTGTGGTCATTTAGCGATTTAACTGTCATACAATAACATTTTAAGACACTACACAGCGGAACATCGCCACTTGGCGGTAATTAGGTCAGTGCATCACTACACTGACCTAATCCCCGTTGTAGTTCATTGGAAAATATGTTACAATGGGACCAGTAGAATTATCTAGGCACTATGCAGTGCAAATGCATTTGATGGGGAACCATTGACAAAGCTCTCACCAACAACCCAGGACGAGTTGCGCAACATTATCATGACCTCGCAATCGAAGTCCAGTGAGCTTGATCCACTGCCTACAGACCTATTAAAGCAATGTCTTGAAGCACTGCTTCCTTTGATTACCACAATCATGAATATTGACTGAGTCAAAGGTTCCATTATGTTTCAAGAAGGCACATGTCAGACCATTGATAAAGAAGCCTGGAATGGACAAGGAGGAGTTGAAAAACTACTGCCCAGTTTCAAATCTGCCTTTTCTGTCTAAGATCTTGGAGAAGGTTGTGTCCCGGCGTTTAGAGGCTCATCTCCATGCAATCAGTCTCCATGACAACATGCAATCGGCCTACCGCATGGGACACTCTCCTTAGACGGCCCTCCTACGTGTACATAATGAAATAGCTTCTGCATTGGATAACAAGTGCAGAGCGGTGCTTGTCATGCTGGACTTGTCAGCTGCATTTGACGTCATCGACCATGGCATACTTTATAAACGTCTGGAATACTCTTATGGAGTGACTGATACCGCACTATGCTGGATACAGTCATACCTGAGTGAACGACGACAGTGTGTTGCCATCGGATCTGCCACCTCACATGACAAAGTACTAGATTTCGGGGTTCCTCAAGGGTC